>NW_024884364.1:8343335-8480323 GCF_019232065.1 Centrocercus urophasianus | reverse complement strand
ATAAAAAAAAAAAAAAAAAAAAAAAAAAAAGAACCAAACATAAAGAATCTTAGCAGAAGTGGCTTCTATCCAAGACTCAAACAAGACAATCTAACAAATGGAAAATGAGTTATCAAGGGCATGCTCCACTCTGTGCCAAATTCTAGTTACTCCCAAACTGCCAGGAAAGATCTTTCCTGGCTACATAAGACTCCTTTGGAAATACAACGAAGTCATTTATGGGAAAAGGAAGCTGAACATACATATGAGTAAGTGTTTGCACCAGGACAGCAGATGCAGTAACATGGGGATTTGGGTAAGATTTCTTGTTTAGAAACAGACAATCTCCAGTCTTCTGAAAATATTTAAGTTATGCAAAGATAGTATAAGTAATCTACTTACACCAGTAATGACTTCAAAAGAGATCATATACAATTTTTAAGGGTGTAAGTTTCACTTTTCTTGAGTATAGAAGGACTAGAAAAAGTTCAAACTGGGTTCAGATAGCAAAATCCTAAAGCACTTAGGAAAAAAAATCCAGAATTTTAAGCTCCCTCGTTGAAAATATTGTTTTTGAATGTTGGTACTATATGTTTAAAACTGAGCTTATTTAAACTTTGGAATCAGTTACGTACAGGTTGGACAATCTGGTTAGATTTGCATTGTACTGAACTCAAACAAATTCAGGATAACATCACTGACATTTTTCAGATAAATACCAAATATTGAAAATGCAAGGAACAAAACCAGTAGAAAAAGAACATCTCACCTGTCGTCTTCGTTGGACAGTCCACAATTTTGCAGTTTCGAAAGGGCTAAACGAAAAAATTGTTCTAGAAAGCAAATACAGAGAAAATTTTAAAATACTCAGTGCTTTGCAGTAAAAAAGTAAGTATGTCAACATGACTACAGCCTTTTCAGCACTTTTTTTTTGCACTATTCAAAAGAACTCAAAACCTCTTCAAAAATTCAAGTTTATCAGAGCTGCTCTCTTGGAAGCTTTTCCTGACTCCACATTCCACTGTTGGAAGACAGCGTAGGATTTGCACTCAAAACCATTCTAGTTACAAGTAAGCAAGAGATTTCATGATCTTTTTTTTATTCCTCCCACCTTCAGCTGCAGCAGATGCAGCCTTGAGCACTCAGCTAAGGACAGAAACTGTAGTACACATTTTGGGAGAAGATATCCAACCAGTCTGTGCTCACTAAGAAATACGGGCAGAAGCACCTCTCCAGCCCAACCCCATAGGCACATGCCTGCTGGACACTCACGTGCTTCTCACTGACACAGTTTGAACAACTCTCAATCTCAAATGTATTTTTCCATATCACTATTCCAGAGGAGCAAGAAAATGCAATATTCTGGTTACACTGATAGAGGGCAAAGCAATAGGCTTATGCCCAAATTTGCATGGGTGCAAATTTGAGTGCACTGATCAATGTTAAACTCTGAGGCTACTCGAGATTTACAGCCCTTTCCAAAAGGATACCTAATGCCTGGGTTCTCCAACCCCATCTACTCTATCTCAACCAACACAGATGTAAGTAGGCAAATGCTGCATGGGTGCAGCAGCCACACAAATGGTGGAACTATCCTCTGCAGTCCCAGTGACACCCCTCAGTGGGAGAAGTCCTGTAAAAGGGAAACATTGCTGATGTATCTGCCCTAGCTGCCTCAAGTGGGAGAGCATCTACCTCAATTGGACTCTGGTGTTCAGCTTTGGTTTTCTAATTGAACCTTCACTCTCACTCAGCTGAAGTTTTCCCTAACAAAGCATTAGCTAATTATCTTCAGCATTTCAGCCCACCTACCAAGGAAAAGAAGTTGAATAAACTCCACCCTCCCTCACTCCCACCTTTCTGAAGCTTCTCTCACAAGAGGGAGAATTCTCTTCCCTGCAGCACTTCATTTGTTAAGAGACAGAAGGTGTGAAGTCAGAGAAATGAAGCAAAAACATTAGGTGACATAGGTGTCCCAAAAGCACTAACATCAGTGAGAAGGAAACACCAGGCCTGGAGACTGAGATGGCCTCACCTGACATGTAGGTGTTTCCATTAAAAAACAAAAACAAAAAACCCAGCTACACAAGGAACACAAACCTGCTCTCTTTATTCCATAAGGTAGCTCGAACTTATCACTTCCATGGAACTCTGCTACTCTGATAAAATCATTGGCACACAGGAACGGGTATATTTTGTCAACACTAGTGAAGAGAAAATAAAACACAGGAAGTTTCAGAATGCCACATGATGTATTTGAATAAGCTAACAATGCCTGTAGTTGCTTTTAAAAATATTTTCTTCCCCTACTTGAAACAGGTAAGTATCATCAAGTTTTAAACAAAAACTCACGATCACAGGGAAATAAAACAGATGACAGAAAAGGGGAAGATTTTATGATGAAAAATTCTCTAGGGAGTGAGATAAAAGGCCCTCTCTGCTAGTATAAATTACGTAAATTCATTAAAATTCTGTGCAGTGAAAGAGCTCACACCATGAAACAGCACATCTGATAGAAACTGTAACCCAGTAAAACAATTAGTTACTTCTGGGGTAAAAAGTAAATAATAATGCTGAGGAAGAAAAGCAATACAGACAGCAAGAAAAACATAAAAATTATTATTATATATAATGTTTAAAATAAGAAAGGACAGGACTTGAGACAGGTCACTCCAAAAGTAATGCCTCCTAATAATTTCCATGGAAATTACAACAGATAAAAGGAGCACAATAACAATATTTGATAGAAACAGTTCTCAGCAATAGAACAGTATTTTTCAGCAGTCAACACCATTAGCTACACATTTTCACCAGTCATGAACACGAGCCTGCATGCTGCAGGCGAAATCTCTACTTGTGGAGGTGACCACTGCTGCTGTCACCAGTGCTGAAATGCACCATCCACTGCCTTGCTGTGCTCAGTGGCAATCCACTGTTTGGTCTCCAGAAACATTCATCAAGTGTCAGTGAAGGCCAATGGGAGACATTTTTCCCAGATAGAGGAATTCAATTCCACACCTTTGCTTCATCTGCACTCCCATGTCAGATAACATTCTATCAGACTGCCCCTCTGCAGCAAACTATCACACGACAACAACATGTAAGGGAATATTGGTGGGAAGGTACTGCCATCATCTGCCTCTGACAGTGTGGGCCAACATAACAAAATAGGAGGCATTACTTTTAGAGCAGTTTCCATATTTTAACTTGAAAATATTATCTCAAATACGCTAGTTTCTTGAGGAGAAGTGCACCAGTTTCAAATAAAGGTCACTTTATGGCTGCATTGACATTATTAAGTAGTTGGGTGCAATATGAGTAGACTCACACAGCAAAAAGGTATGAAGTTTCCATTTTGGTTTGGATTAACATTAGGAGGGTCCCACCTACAAAGGGTACATCCCTGCAGCACACCTTGTGACATAGCACTGTCTGAAAGGAGACTATTCCATGTGTGCCACAATTGCTCTGCAGTGGGAAGCACAGTGCATGGGAATCACAAGATTTCCCTCAAAAACACATTGCTCCTGCAAACTGGAACAGGAAGGCATCAAAATGCATGCAAGATCAAGAAAAGGTCACTTCTTCAAAAGGCAATAGCCACAGCCAAGGGTTGTTTTACAGCAGGGAAGAGACTCTTATTATTCTATCTGCCTAATATTGAGACAAATGAATGAATCAATCCAAATCCTGCCACATGCTACCATGCCCTCAGATTCACCTCATAGTTAAGTCAACTTCTGCTCATCAAACCAGCTGACTTTTCAATGATCCTGCATACTAGGTCTTAAAAATGTATTAAAATGTAAACACAAGTATGCAGCTACAGGGAGAAAAATGGAGTGCTGCCACAAGCAGCACATGACTTGCTACTCCATTAAGAATATTAACAGTTGTATACACACACCTTCCTCTAACAGTCTCATAAATCAAGTGTTTCATTCTTTAAGTTCCACATATTCAGAAGGTATGCAAGAATAAAAACAACAAAAACTACACATACCAAAAACTGGGCTATAGGTTAACCAAGCAGATCAGCTAATTTTGAGACATTATGCACTAAATGCCCATACTAAATTAGTAACTTGCCTTGCTGTTCAAAAGCAGCTGGGAAGTTTAGCCATAATGAATAATTTACCTACTGCAAAGGGATTCTTAATTCTAGCTCTTCTAGCGCTGGTTCTTTTCCAACAATTTAACCAGGTTAGACATCCCCTGAATACCCTCAGGCTACTACAAAGTGCACAGACCAGATCTTCAGCTCACAGAAGCTATTGCTGTAAAGGAGCTATGGAAATATCGAAGATACTCAGTTCTCACTCTGAACCTCCCTCCAGAAGTGAAGTATGCATTTCCAAGTCCTTCCCTGCCTCTCTGATCAGGAGCTGATCTACCCTGTTGTGCCTGTCACCAGGACAGCCTGGGAACGCAGTAGGCAAGGAACCTCAGTCAGTCTCTGAGCCAAGCAGCTAAAAGCAAGAACCACAGACTAAGGGATAGCAAGCTTTGAGAAGGAGAAAGCTCATGATCCTTGAATGTTCTTTGATTCAGTGCTATTAAAGTACTATTTTCTTGTACACAAAAAGGAAAAAAAAAAAAAGGCATATTTTAAGAGCCCTTTGGCCAAAACTTGATCTAAACATTTTCCCAAGCTTTTCTCGGGCCACACTCAATGCTTGCTCAGATAAAACACAAAGTCAAAGCCAACAATATGCCTTGTCTGCTTCTGCTCCTGCAGCGCTTCTTTGATCTTTAAGACACACTTCTAATAACAAAAACTACCAGCATTTCCTCACAGACACGTTGGATGCACTTCTGAGATCAGACATCTCCATTGTTTTGGGTAGAAGCTCTACTTTTCAGTTGAATGCTACTTACTCAAGGGAAGTTTCTTCTGTTATCTTAAAGCAAAGGACAGCTACATGCAATTCAGCAGCACCACAAAGCTGCGGACTACTCCAAGCTTCATGAAAACTGAATTCCACTAAAATTAAAAATCCACTAAAAGTTAGGGAGGGGATCCTATTTCATTAAAGACTGAATGAATTTTTTGCACATTTCATACTCTTCTCTTTGGGGGGGAAAAAAATAAAAAGAAGAGACTTTCAAAACTTGTCTGGCTTCTGATTGCTAAAGAAGTGCTTAGCTATCAAAAAAACCCTTAATTTTAATTCAAGGCTCTTAACAGCAAAATAGCTGAGTCTTAATCTTGGATGCACAGGTTTCTTCTATGAGAAAAACATGAGCAGGGAAAAAAAAAATAAGGGCTTGTCTTTTGATCAAGGAAGTAGTTTCACTGTTACTAGCTGCAATACATGAAATGGTATTTAAGCAGTATATACAGGAGCAAATTGAGTTATTTGTGCTGTATCACTCTGATGTTGAACAACGACAACTTAAACAATGTGGCACAGCCCAAAAAGAAAACAAAATAAATGAATACAAACTCAAGGATGTACTTACAAAAATCAAAATGTGAAACAGTCCAGAACACGTAAATTACAAATATTTCTACCTAAGTCAGTACCACCTTTCCATCTCTCCACTCCTTCTCACAGAGTACTCACTCCAGTAAAGATTCAAATGCTGGTTTCAGAAGACAAGTGTCCAGTGCGTTCCTTCTCTCCACAGCCGTAGGTGGCAGCCTACAAGAGAAGAATTTCGAAGACATAACAAAAAGAGTAATAGATAGTGACAACAAGGTAGGGAGGCTTGGACAACCAAAACTAGCAAGCTGATTACCCAGTTAACACTGTGCAAATGGGAAAGCTTGGCCTTTGCTGGTATCACAAAGATGGGTCCTCCTGATTGTGATATGATTATTGTCACTAGTAAGGCTTTTACTGCACAGTGCTGCCCCAAGGGCCCACAGCCTCCTTTGACAGGTAGCACCTAAAGTAGCCATAATCAGAGGTTCTCAGGATCTCAGAACTACCTGGAAAGAAGCAGCACATCTCAGTTGAATCACCCCTGCAGCCTACAAGATAGCTGCACCAGCTATCCTCAGAGAGTCGGAACCTCAGAGGAGAGGGGAACCATGTAGGGTGCTTCAAGGAAAATTAAATTACGTGAATATAAGTCATTCCCTCATAATGAGGCTAGAAAGCCAAGACTTATATTTCTAGACACGTTCCCAGCTCAGCGCTTTTGCTTCTTCAAGAACATGAAGCTCAGAAGGGAGGGTAAAGTTCAGTGAGAGCAAAGCCTGCGTCTGGGTTGCATTAGGAAAGAAGGATGAAAACACCACATTAGAGACACAAGTCATACAGACCATTAAGGTTAATTGCTTTCAGTAACCTCAAGTTGTCACATGAATACTGACACCGAGAAAGCATCCTGTGAAATGGATCAGCTGGTCAGCTCATTGCTTTCCAGCACCAGCCTCACAGACAGCATTTTGCAAGATAGCTTCAGAGGTAACGGAGGCCTTCTTTCAAGTTTTAGCACAGGCTGTCATTCGACTCATAAACCTAATAGCAGGAATTTACCAGCACAGGATTTGCTTATACAAGCACTTCCATATCATACAAATGAACTACACCCCTGATTGCTTCCTAAAATTAAACACATATATTGCTCTCATCTGTAATTTTAACTCATATTTAACTCTGCATTGCGCAAGTTTGGAAGCTGTAAACAAACATCCTTTCAACAATTTTCTGCTTTCTACAGATAGCCACAGTTAAGTGGCCATAAATATTAAACAAACACTGGAAATATGAGCAAATTCCTTTGAGCAACCTGACCTAGCTGTAAAGTCCCTGCTCATTGCAGAGGAGTTGGACTAGATGACCATTGAAGGTGCTTTCCTACTCAAAACAATTCTAGGGTCCTTTCTGCCAGTCATGCTACAGTTGTGTTCATAATACTCCATGGGCACAGTTATACAAAGATCAATTGAACCGAGGCTATGGATTTTAGACTCACTCCCTCCCACTTACCCAAAAAACAGACGGGGGAAAAAAAAAGAAGAAAAAAATACCACAAAAACAAGACCACACACAAAGAATACTCAGCTGCTGAACTTACTGGGTAACTCCACTAGCCTCATTGGAAGAAGGACCCCTCACAGAAGAAGTCTGTCCATAAAAGCTAATCCTGCAAAAGGGGAAATGGTGTAACACTGAGGTTTGCTATATACAGAAACCACAACAGAGAGCCATTCATATCAAATGTATGCTCTAAGTGAGATAAACACAAGTAAGCTTTTAACAGTAATGTTTGGCTATCATGATAGTCTTCATAACACAAGCAGAGCTCTGGTCACACCAGTGCAAACTCCAATGGAAACTCAGCTTCTGCAATAAGTTTAGGTCCCACGCCACCTGTCATGTGTGCCCTGGAGACAGCAAGGGCTCACCTTCCAGAATTTTGTCTATGGGACTTTGTAAGCTTCAGTTTTGCAAGAAGGTGGTCATTCTGCATGCAGATATTCATTCTCATGTGTGGGGCAGGTCACTCCCATGTCATTTATCTATGGTAGCAAGCCAACGCTAAACATGCAAGGCAGGAGCGGACACAGTGCAGACACATGGCACATAGATGAGACCTTTCTCATCACAGGAGCACCTATTTTCATGGAACTCGGAGTGGCTTCCTATCTTTGAGGACTTTAACTCTCCATAAATCTAGCTGTACATCGTCTGCTAAGCTTAAAAATGATATGAGAGGAAGGGTGGCAGGACAGAGCAATCACATTCATTCCCTCACTCTACCCACAAAAAAGTAAAACCAAAAACAAAGAACACATAACAGAAAAAAAAACAGAAACACACATACGCCCACACTAATCATACTTTCTATCTATTACTCATAGACAACTGTTCAGCAACACATTACTAACAGCCACATATCTCAGACAGCCATGAGGGTATCTGCACTATAAGCAAACAAAGTGTCACCATACCAGTAGAAGTTATTTCTCCACAGATTTCCATGCAATATACCATACATAACTGCAGCAGCCAGGATGAAAAACAGAAGAATTCGTTTCATGACTGGTAGACCTGAAATAAGAAAGAAAACAAGAAATTCAAATCCAAGTTACAATATCAAAATGAACTTTCATGCAACATCTTGCAACCTATGGAAGGAAACCACTATTATTACAGCCAGTCTCCATCACCATAAATTCAACAGTTTCTCAAACTGAGAATTTGATTTCTCAAACTGAGTCACAGTGACAGGAGTTGAATGCTGCTCTGCATCTAACACACAAGCTTACTCTGCACAGTGACACAAATACTGAGAAAGGCTCACTTTAGGTTCACTTTAAAGACTGTGCAGAAAGACAGGTTCTTCCAGAGGTGTGTCAGCGCCAGAGCTCCACTTTACCCACCGGCATCCCAAAGAAATCAGCCTCACAAGACAGAAGATAGCCTTTGCAGCTACCTGTTCTTCTCTTCCTTCTTACCCCTCCCACTGTCTTTTTCATAATTACACAGTCAAACCAGCATGCACACTCTGCAGGACGCAGATAGGCTGACACTGATGAATCTGCCACAAACTGCTGCTGGCTTCTAAAGGACTACTGAATATCCTTAAAGTCCAGTTTTGGCCATTTAAAGCTGCACTGAAGCTGCCTGCTCACACCCTCATATCCTGCTCATTCTCCAGCTCCTGACACAGGCCAGGCTTCACTGCCTAATAAAAGAAGAATGCTACATTTATGCATAGTACAGCAAGAGAGAGAAGTTAGGGCCCAATCACTGGAAAGTACTTAGGAACTGGTAAGTTTGGGAGAAACAGCAGAGAAAATGTTTGGTTTTCAAGTCAAGTTTTCACCTCATTGCACAGATTAGTAAATCCAGAAGATAAAGTAGAAATACCAGGAGCTTGTGCTCCTACAGACACGCAGGGGAAAAGTTCTGCATTGCTCACATCTTAACAGACTGAGCTGCCCTTTCAGGAGCTATGAATGAATCGTTGTTGCTTACCCCTCTTCAAAGTCCAAAATAGACATTCTGGCCACAAACTACTGTGGAAATTTACTTGAGAGCTATATTCTTCTATTATTTTGACCACTCCCCCCCGTCACAGAAAGGGAAAACAGGTTCAGTGCACACAATGCATAAACACCTACTAGCACATTTAATGTATTTTAAAGTGAAGGTAACAAATAGGTCTCCAACAGAAGCAAGCCATATCCAAACAACCGTAGTGCTGTGCTTTCCAAAACAAACCCTTTAGCTTTCTGATGTGGATTTCAGGGGCTTTTCTTTTTTTTTTTTTTTTTTTTTTTTTTTTTTTCTTTTTTTTTTTTTAATTCCCTATTCCTTCATGGAATATTTAGAGCTGCTGTTATTTTAAGCTTGCACTTCAGAGCATGAAGACAACAAAAGCTGAGGTATGAACAACTGAAGCGATCCATAAGCAGTATGTTTAAAAAGCAAACTACTGCTACTCACAGATTCCACCCTAAAGAAATACCTATCAGTGACCCATTTGTCACAGTGAGTGCAGAACACCAATAACTTCCTTATTATTTCTTTTTATTTCTACATTCTTTGCAGAGATTGAACTGTAGGGTCAGGGACAAGGTTTTATGATCTTGCACCCACCAGTAACAAAGTCATTCAATGAGCAAGCTATAATCTGTCGATCTCAAGTATACTTCCAAGGCTGTCCTGCTCTCTTCTAGATGGAATACCACAGGAGGCAGCTATTACCATTTCAACCTTTTTTAGTCAAGTCTTATTAGCTGCACGAAGTGACTCATTCACTTGGAAAATATACTGTTCAATTTCGTTGTTTTGGTTTTTTTTTTCCATAAAATTGTTGGCATTCTTGCATCCCCCTACTCTGCAAATAATTGCTAAAATATACCACGAAGGTAGAAATCAACAGTTTACATTTTACCCCCTAATTCAGTCAATTCAACTGATTGTATTACTGATTTCACCAACTTCAGTGTAAATTGATAAAGCTCCATTGACAGAGAACCTTGCTGACAGGTCAGACGAAGCTGCATGTAACAGAGACAAGGCAAAGTTACCCAGTAAAGGAGCACTTAGCATCAAAAATACTGTTCATAACAGTACTATTCACAGAAAGCAAAAAAAAAAATTCTCCTCTAAAGTATTTACAAAGATACTGACAGAGCCTGCAAAGCATTATTGAAAATAAGTCATCATGCTTCTTCAAACAAGATTATAAGGAATCAGTAACAACTTTCAGCACCTTATGTAGGACATTCATTCTGGCACATGCACACAACTGTAAGCATACATTCGGGGTGTTTCTAACTCAGCTCTTAGGAACACAGAATGGTCTTTAATTACGTAAGTGCCTCCTCACCATCCCATCCCCCCATGCCTGGCTTCACTCAGGGCTTTGAGGAGACAGCTCTGTAATCAAGGAAATCCTTTTTTAAGTGAAGACTTTCTTAACCTGGTTTAGTAAATAGGAATGCTGCCTTATTTGCTGAAGAAATTATGAGTTTATTTTTAAATGGTGACAGTGTTTTCCCTTCCCCTTTTAAAAACAGATGACTGTTAGAGAAAGTTAGTCAAGCAAAAACAAACTTCTGTGACACAAATACTGCTCTAGAAAATTCCTATAGTGAGAGATGCTAGAAAATATGGAATTGGAAAGATATGCTTTGGTTGTAAAATGCAGTCTTGTTCCAGCTTGCTCATTACAAGTCTAGGCATCTAGATTTAAGTTCATCTATCTAACTGACAGAGCTCACGGTGTCTTTAGGTCAAGGTTGACCAAGGTTAAGTAAAGCAAGAAGGGCAAGTCTGGAACTCTACTATTCAATTCTCTCTTCTTACTAAAAAGCCTCCAATAGCACACGATGAAAGACGTGTGGAAGCCAGCATATCAGCAAGCACCCAACATGCACACTGCTACTTTTCTGAAAGCAAGCAAGCGACTGGATGCATGAAAAAAGAATAATGATCGCTTTTTAACAGGAATCTAAACTAACTTCTGCTCAACTTCCCACCCTGGCCAAGTAGAACGGCATTAACAGAATTAGGCATGACCAACAGCTATGGAATTACAAGATTTCCAAGATCAGCCCACACCTCTTTGGAACAGGAGGGTGCTTTCTCCAGCTCCCCACCAAACCGCCATGGGGTGCACTGGATATGTGATAGGTAAGCTCTATAAGAAGGCACCTTTTTCTTCCCCTTGGTGGAAGCAGGGAACTAGCATCCTTGCCAGAAGTGCATCCTTATTTACACTACTATTTAATCTGCTACTTCAGTAAGTGCTGTGTCTGATAGGAGCCAGTATTTCATAGCCTATTTCATAGTACAGTTACACATGCAGTTAATGGAGCTGTACTGTAGGGTAAGAACAATCATGCAGGCAGCTACAGAATCACAGAGTCATAGAATGGCCTGGGTTGAAAAGGACCACAATGATCATCTGGTTTCAACCCCCCTGCTATGTGCAGGGTCACCAACCAGCAGACCAGGCTGCCCAGAGCCACATCCAGCCTGGCCTTGAATGCCTCCAGGGATGGGGCATCCTTGGGCAACCTGTTCCAGTGTGTCACCACCTCTGCGTGAAAAATTTCCTCCTAATATCTAACCTAAACCTCCCTTGTCTCAGTTTAAAACCATTCCCCCCATTTCCTATCACTATCCACCCTTGTTAACACAGGGTGGTTTGTTTTTGTTTTTTACAGCTGATTGATCAGACAACCACAGGATCAACATTATGATCCCCTTCCTTCATAACTCCTATAAAGCCTTCTTTTTGTTTTCATGCTTAATACTAAACCAGCAGCAATACAATGCTGGAAGCTTTGCCATCCATCCTTGTTATTTTACTAAGGACCCTAGAGGATTAGTAAAGTAAACCATTAATAAATATTTAACTAAAAAATGGTTGCTACTGAATTAAGTACTACTCATCTTAAAACAGTCTTTGCTCCATACCCAGTCTTGTGATAGTTTAACTTCTTGCTGCTGCAATTAACTGACAGCATAAAAAAAGCTCTCTCAGGCCTCACATTCCTACCCTTGTAGCTGTGGGGGAGGAAGGGCAGCAAGCTTCAAAATGTGCATGGAGTGAACCTTGTAATTTAAAGGGACAGTGGGGGGAAAAAGAAAAAGAAAGAAGTACTTGTGATTGCTGGCCTTGCAATACTGTTTCCTTTTGGTCTGCACTTACAGGTGATGAAATAGCCCCATAGCAGAATGACAAACAAGATACCGCTCTCATATGATCATTTTTCTCAGGTTAAGTTGCCAAAATGTGGGCATATTATAACACATCTATATATTTCTACTGCTACATCTATAACCATTCACCATTAACTCATCCAGCTCTTGCCTTTAGCACATGCAGCATAGTTTGTTATTTCCCTTATTTTCCAGGAAATACCACAACAGACAATAAAATAGCACTGCAGTAGTCTTAAAGGTACTGCTGTGGCTGAATAAGTCCAGTGTCTTCCCTTACACACTTTCAAAAAGAAGTTTCTCAATTTCCAAAGCTCCCTTTCAATGTTAGATTATTATAAAACAGGATTCCTCAGAAACATTAGTTTAAATTAGAAGAGCAGATTGGATTATTCTAGCAAAGTGACTTTGAATTAAAAATACATTTTTCAGCCTGTAGCAATAATTTGGTTTTGGAGTGCTGAGTTTAACAGTACCTTAACTGGAAAAGCCTTCTGTCTAGTCTGCCCTTCCTAATAAGAAAATAAAGCTGTTATTCTTCCTCTTGCAGATCTGCAAAATCACAACACCATAAGGTTTTTCTCTGACAAAATGGCACTGGGGACTTCCAACATCACATCGCTTGTAGCAATTGAAGATTCCACCTGTTCCAGAAGATAAGGCATTTTCATTCTGCCCTAATCTCTCTGACTGATGGTCTAAGCAGTAGAAAAGACTTTTCTGACTCTGGATCCTACAGCTTTCTTCCACACTCCAACATCACACAGAACTCGCCATTTACTTCCATAGCATCCCAATTACTTTGGGAAGAGATGGTCATCTCCCAGAGAAAGAATGGGTTTTGGAGCTACCAGTAAAGCTTTCTATTTTCCAACGGCAGCAGAAGATCTGTAAAGTAGCAGCAAGATGGTCTTTTCTCTAAGGACTCAGCTGCAGTCAGTGGTGTCCAGTAGATTCAGTAGCACAGAAATAGAAACATTTCATAGATTCAGCAGTTTAGTAGATACAACCAGCCTTTGCTTTTTACCAGCTACTACAGCCTGAAGCATAGTTCTGCTGACTTCCCCCAGGAGAGGTGCAGACTGGAACTGTATCCTTCTTGGATCTTCTTCATGGCCGCACAGTGCTTCAAGACAGAATGCAGGAGGAGTTAATAGATTGACTCAAGTGCTTGTGTCCTGCTCTTTCACCATCCCACTAACGCTGGGCCCTACTCTGTACTATGAGGGACAGCAATAAGTTTATCATTTTATTTCATTTTTGTTTTTTAACTGCAGACATAAGTACTTTTGTTCCTCACCAAAGCATGCCTGCCAGCTGGATCAAACAACAGGGAACAGCAGCTTCAGCTATATCTTTCATAGTCAAGTGCCATTTCAGTTCTCTTCTCTTTTGCTCTTACGTGATTCTCCAGCCCTACTTACATGCCAAACACCTTTCCCAAGCAAGAATATCCTTCAGCCAAAATGCATTCATAAGGAATTCAGGTCCAGTCAAAACATCTATTGTATTCTCACCCAGCAATCTTCATTGACTTATGTGGGACAGCTGGGGGAGAGGTTGGATTCCTTCCAGAAATCTCAGGCAGTTCTTCCTACCAGGTAGGCCCAGCAAAGGGCAGAGTTTATGGATACAGCAGACAACACAGAACCCACATCCCACCCAAACCATCATCTCCAGCCTCTCTCTCTCACTCAATTTATCCCTACTAGCACCTTCAAATACAAGAAAGCAAGTACAGTGGCATGATCCAGCCAAACCCAAGCCCTTGTTCGTTTCAGACAAGACCTGTAACACATGAATTTGTAGCCTCTCTTTCTCTCACATGCAAGAAACACAAACCATAAGTTATGCTATCAACAGGGAAAATTCAGCAAAATGTTCCAAAGGCATGCATGACCTGATTCATTCTTGGCCTTATCACTAAGGACCAGGCTCCCGCTCCTCCCTCCTGTTTCTCCAAAATCTGTTCAGCAGCATCAGCCCTTGCCTATTCCTCTTCTGTCTGCTTGGGCACTCAGCAGCATTCTTAGGTGCCCTGCAGCAGGCATAGAAGCAGAAAAAACGAACAGGAACAGGACAGGAAAAAAACAGGCTGCTTTCACTCTTTGGGTTGTTTCTTGGAAAGCAAGAAGGCACAAGACTTAGGTCAGTTATTGTAAGTGTGATGTTTTTTTAGACCTATTCAAAAAAGAACATGCCTCTCAGGCTGCTGTGATCCTGTGCTCAGAGGTACCACAGCAATCAGTGATGCACATTGGTTCACAGACGTATCACTTTGGGGTCTAACTATGCTGAATTCACTGCCGCTGAGACCAAATACCTGCTTTGCAGAGAAAAACAGCAGTGCAGAGCATGAGCCAGAGTATCCTGCCAGAAAACCCTGATGTGCAAAACACAACAGAACACAGGCATCAGCTACCACTGAACGTGCCCTTAAACAGTAACAGCATTTGGTGCAATGGTTTGATGACAAGCTAATTAGCGTTGCTGAGAGACACAAAATGTTATCTCCAGCTTGAAACTACAGTAGGGCTGGTAGGTGACCCTTGACATCTTTCTAATATTTTGACTCAGGTTGACACAGTGCAGTGTAGATCCATATCTGTGGCACGGTGTAGATATAATTGAAACTGAAAACATTAAAGAGCCAGTTGGTTTGCTGTTTTCAATTTTTCCCATTCAAGAAAGAAAACAATATTCCATAGTGTTCTAAAATGGCTTAGGGCTCATTCCAACAAGTAACATATCTCCTGCAGCACAGATGAACATCGCTAACTTGGGGTTACAGGGCAGCCCTACAGAGATCCAAATCCAACCAGTGGCTTTGGAAGGGAGGAAGAGAAACAGTAACTCCTGGATTCTCATCAAATTGGTGCTTTGTAAGTATCAAATATTTCATACATTTTCTAAACCTTGCCTATAGTCACAATCAAGAATAAGATAAAGTCCATTTTCTCAGTTTCTTTGCCTACATTTATACCTCTACATGAGGACTAGGAGAACAAGACGAGTTTCTGCAATAAAAACCACATCAGCTGGAAACAAATTTTCATACACTCTGCCTGTTCTGCCCCTCTACAGGCCTTTCCCCAAAATTTCTCTTTATCATTTTTAAATTCTTCCTGTGCATTTGAACGCTGAAAAGAACTTATCTCCATGCCCAGCAGCAATGGAGCTCTAGTGCAGCACAAAAACCTCTGAGTGCTGTCAAAAGCTAACCCATAACCTATGTAAAATCCAAAGCACAGATAAGCTGAGCAGAAATAGCTCTGCTTCCTCAACTCTCAAAGCTTTAAGCAAAGCAAACGCTATAAATCCAGTTCTAACTGCATCAAAAATTAAAATGATAAATAGGAATGAAACACACATTAGATAACACAGTCTTGAAGGAATGATCATAGAATGGCCCAGGGTTGAAAAGGACCTTAAAGATGATCCAGTTCCAATCCCTCTGCCATAATCCAACCCACCAGATCAGGCCGCCCAGGGCTCCATCCAGGCTTAATGAACACATCCAGGGATGAGGCATCCATAGTGTCTCTGCGCAGACTGTTCCAGAGCATCACCACTCTCTGAATAAATAGTTTCTTCCTAATATCTAATCTAAATTTCTTCTCTTTTAGTTTAAAGCCATTCCCCCTTGTCCTGTCATCACTATTAGCCTGTCATTTCCCCAGCTCTGTTATACTCTCCTGGATTTAATACTGAAGGCTTTAGCCAGCCTTCAGATGGACTCCTATTTATACATTACACATTCTAATTGTCACTCCGTACCCAACAGAACAAAACACAGAGGGAATGGGAGGCCTGAGTTCATGCAGGCTCCTCCCACACTCTGCAGGGCCAACACGGCTCCTTTTCAGACCATTTTTTTCCTTTTCCTTCAGATCTTCTTCCAGAAAGACAAATACAAACAAGTCTCGCAACATGCTCCGGGGGTTGGAGTTCAAGTCCTTTTCTCCTTATACCTCAACATGCAAAACTGAAAAGATTTCTGTTGCTTAGGACAGCTGCTCCTCCTGAAGAAATAGAGCATGATAGTTTTGCCTCTCCAGATCCTTTTAAGTGAGCAAACATACTAAAGAAAACACACATACACTATACAAAGCTTGAGAAAACAGAAAACTGTTAACAAAGACAAACCCCACCACAACATCACTTGCATTCACAGCCAGTGGTGTTATCTCAGGAGTGCCTGCAGAATCAGAGGCTCAAGGTCAAGTCCTTTGGATACCCAGATAAAAAAGGTGGGGAGAGGTAGAAGGAAAAAAAAAAAAAAAAAAAAAAAAAAAAGCTGGAAATAGCCAAATTAGGCAGGTCTCAAAACAGTTCAGTCACAAACCATATCAGATCACCACATTTTCCCCAGAGACCACGATTGATCTAGATAAAGAAGGAACAATCAGAGAATTTTACCATCTGTGTGATACACGCACATTCAGGTACACCTGTCTTGTAACAATACTAGAGTGTTCAAAACACCCAGCTCTGGTTGATTTGGAGCCAGGGACTTAATCTCAGCTCTCACAAAAGTGACTGGGAATCACGCAACTGAATCTACCAGTCACTTTGTGGAGATTACATTATACAGATTTGCATGGAATAAACAGGCAAGCAAAGAGGTGTGAGCATACAGAGTTGTGCTAGTATACAGAATGGAAGTTTCACCTTCACTGAAATAATGCACAAAACACACATGCAGTCATAGCTCCAAGAAAACCGTAGTCACTGTTTTTCACCATGCTGCTTTTAGTCCTGCCTCTGCTGCTTAAAAATAACAATATCAGCAAACACCATGCACACCCCCACCAGCAAAAACTAGGTTTTTGGGACTGTATCTTCCCCTAAGAGCAGAGCTGGCACATACGTCTGCTGGGGCACATATGTGCCAATGGAGAGCTCGAGAATGTAGAAGCAGGAATGTAGCAAAACAAGTCAGTGAAAAGCATAAAGCTAAGTTAATTGAGAGAGTGGGGGAATGGTGGCAAGTGGTAGCACTTACCCCACACTGCTAGCAGGTCTTGCAAGCTTCCCAGGGTAGTGATCCTAACAGATCAGAAGTAAGCAAGCTTCGGGACACCAACAGTTTCAGCAGCTTCTTTGATAACATGAATGCCTGACATTTCCAGTATTCTCAATTCAGTACTGCAATGAATATATTAACGTTGCCTCTGGGTCATGAAAGTTAATCAGAAAACTCACCTTACCTGCTAACTACTAAAAACTAAATCAAAAGAGACACTGTGCAATTGGAGAAGTTCAAATATTGTGAGTATTAGGGGTTTTTTTTTCAAGAGCTTTCTTTACAGTTTAATTTTCTCGCCACTAAAGCTCAAAAATATCTCCAACAACACCACACATGGTAAGAAAAGCTCAAACAGCAACTTCATAGCTGAGAGTGCTTTGTGGGTGTAAAGTGTTTTTGAGCTAACAAAGAACGGTTGTACAGGTAGCAGCAGAGTGCCTGCGGGCTTTTAGTGCTTTGTTTCATTTCTTAAATGTGTCTTAAATAGGAAAAGCCACCAAATACAATCCTCAAACAGTACTTAACCTGAGCATTTCCACAGCCACAAGATTCATACCATAGTTGAAAGACACGGTTCTAAAGAACACGTAATGCAGAACGTGAAATCTTACTGATGTTTGCTGAATGCGAAAAGTTACTAAGAAGTCTACATCGCAGAATAAAATCAGTTCATATCACAATGCGTTCTTCACTCTTTAAGATAATAAAAAGTAAAAAAGGATGTTTTTCAAAACTCATGAGCTTTCACTGATATAGCTGTAGCTGACTTCAGCATTAGGAGTACCACTAATTGCATGTTTCCTTAGACAACACTGAAACCAAATTCACAATAAGAACTCAGGGCAAAGATGTGGGCAAAAAGGCAAATTCAGAACTGGAATTGTTCACAGCACAGCTGTGTTGGTTGTTACACAGGAGCTCAGCTCTTAAAGAATACTTCACACGTTCATTTACATGTTTCTGTGTCATAGTTACAGTGACTTGGTGCTATAAAGAGACACAACAGCCCATGTTGCAGTGCTGACTATTAGGGGCAGTCAGCCTGCACTGGCTTTCTGTGCCCTGATTTATGCACCTTTGTTTCCTTGCCTGTACATAAGGAAAGCTAATTACCTCAGACAGTAATCTTCAGTTGCCATCTGTCTGAGAGGAAAGCTGCCTTAATCAGACAGTAGGGAATGCTGGGAAGGCTTATATGCTTTTCTCAGTGCTACTCAGAGATCCCTTCTTCCCCCAAAAACATGAGTATTTATGTATCAGCATTTGGGACGGTTGCTTCTGAAGAGGAGAGTCACCCCTAAAATCACAGCAGCCCAGAGGAGTGTATCATCCTACCACACACTCTCACATCCTCACAGTCCTTCTACTCCTGCCATAGCTTCAACACCTACCACCGCTGCTGAGAGCCATGGGGCACAAAATGTACGCAGGCCAGCTCTCTTGGTGGGATGGCCACAGGCACACAGTCCTGTCCTTCCCACAGCCCCCTACCTTCACACCCCATGCTCACTGCCAGTCATCAGCTCCTGGCATCGCTTTCGCTTGTTACTTTCTCAGCCAGTTCTGGTCTGCTGGAAGTGAAACAGCACCTATTGCTGCTGTAGGAGTCTCGGTTTCCACAGCTGTTCAAAGCTACAACAAAACAAGCAGGATCTTTCTCAGGGCTGTGATATTTTTAAACATGTTAGCGATCCTTCCCTACTGGATCTTTGCTAAGCATCAGATTTGACACTTACTAAGTGGCATTAGTTGAGTTCAGTCATTCAACTTAAAAAATAATAATAACGATAATCAGACACCAACCATTTGTAATAAGAAATAAGTCCTGTGAAATCCAATGAATAACATGTATGTTCTATTTTACTTCAGTGCCCTTTCCAAGGAAGCTCTGAGCAGCATTCTTCATTTAAATCAGAAATCTTTAAAGACAAAAACATCCATGTCCCAAGTTGAAAACAATAAAGGGCATGTCTTCAACACAGAAGGAATGAAAACAGCTATTCCACTTAAATTGCTCCAATTAAGATCACAGAATCAGAGAATGGCTTGGGTGATGAAGAAACAGTATTTTCTTAACACGTTTTGCAAGAAAAAGTCAGTCTTCAGAAACTGTATTCACTGTTATTTCTGTATATACTGTACTTCAGAAACTATACAAATGTTATTTGTACTGCCAGTATCTGAACCAGCTGTCTAGGTCACAACACAGCATACACACCTGGCCTGTGCTCCACAACACAAGCTGAGCAGCATAAGCAGGAGAAACACACGGCTACGTCAGACCTGCCAGCCTCCAGCAGCAGGAGATGCTATTTAGGGAGAGCACACAGCAGACACTTTGTGGTCCATTCCCCTCCTACACGTACAGCATTTACAACTGCTCTGCAGTGGAGCTGGAGGATACATCCTTGCCCACCCATTTTAGCATCCTTTTGCCAACATCTACACTTGGGAATCGCGCAGAGAAAGGAGAGGACAACCACCAAAGGAGACTACAGAGGTACTGCAACATCAGAGCCGCTGCACCACGTGGCAGATCACTACCAAGTTTCTCTGAGAACTGGGGATTAAAACCACCACAGGCAGTTACAAAACAAGTGGAGGTGCGTGGGAAGGATAGCCCTACACAGCCTTCCAGATCTTCAGCTGAGGCAAAAATTGTCTCGTCTCATTAAATATTGCAAAATGTCTGGGCAAGTAGAGCAAGCTGTAGTCTTCCCTTAACTCTTTTCAGTGAAAAGCAGGCTTTTCTCAGTTAACTGAATGAGAAAGCAGTAACTTGTCTGCACACAGGGCACGACCAAGACTAGCAACCACATGCTAGCAAGCCTTGCGCACATTCACCATACGGACAAATCCTAACTTGCTCTGGTGTTTCATTAAGTGGATTTAATATCGTGTCTCCACTTAATCTTGTGCAAATTTTATGTTCAAACAAACCCTACAGGGTATCTCTCATCTACACCACTAACCCTGCTCCTGGTTTCAACTCCACACATCAGCTTCAGACTATCTGAAGCACCGTGGAGATTGAGGTGATAGCATTTCCAAGGTGCTCAGACATGACATTGATGGAGGACATAGGCAGGCAGGTTGAAGAACTTCAGAGAAACAGGAAATATCTATTTTAATTGCCAAAAGATGAGTAAGGTCATGCTTTCATTCAGCAACAGCAGTTCTTAAGCTGTCACGTACCCTCCTCACTTCCCATTACAGAACAAAAATCTGCAAGTTCCTTCCCTTTTGTGTCCCTCGCTTCATGCAGGGGTGCTGGCAGGACTCTTCCCCTAAGCAGATCGTTTCTCCCACACAGGTCATCACGTAGCCAAAAAACTGCATCAGCACAACACAGAGCAGCAAAATAAGTCTGCACAGAAAGGAGCTGCATAAGTCAACACCTACAGTGGAAAGGAGGAAAAAAAGATGTAACAGAGACACAACCTCCATTCCATCCCTGGGAAAAGGGACTCCTCCTCCCCTGCCTCCTGCATGATATCTTACACAGGCACACACACATCATTTACCATTAAGCAGCCACTTTGTATGCATATTTCCACTGCCTACTTCTGTTGGGGCTCTGCCCGAGCTGATGACAAGCCCCTCACTCCACTCTCATTTCACTGCTGGCCAGAGGGCTTTGAGAATAGTGGTAGTGCAAGCAAGCAGCACCAGGCTACTGCTGTGCAAGAGAAGCACCAGTCTGCAGATCCAGCTTAAAAAAAAAGCTGCTCTGAGCTCTGCAGCAGCTGATCTTCATTTTCGTATTTCCATCTCATACTCTCAAGGCTGAGAAAACACTGTTTTAAAAGAGAGTTGAAGGGCCTATGGAAATCTAAGACTGCTAGTCACCCATTTCCCAAACAGCTTTCTGCTGGCTACTGTCCCAAAAGAAAGCAGTACTGCTAAGAAAATGGTAACTTCCACTCTGAACCAACAGATGTTAAGGAGAGCTTCACTGATGTAGTAAGAACTTCATTTCATTCCTGCTTGGTCTTAAAACCAGCCCCTGGTTACTCCATCCCTCCGCCTAAAGGAGGGAGGATCAGCTTTGTGGTTTCTTAAGTTTTCCAGCCCTTCCTCCCCAGCCAGGGCACATGGGGGCTATTCAACTTTTTGCCTTGCTCCTCCTGGCTCCCCACGGATGCTGGAATGTAAAGAATAGCTCCAGTACAATGCACTCGGGTTTTACTGCTGCTGCCGGGGCTGGGAGTGGAACAACACAAACAGTTACACAGGGACTTCAGTTATTATCCAGGAGACGCTTAAAATTCACCCATTCTGTAGCAGTGCTGTAAAGGATCTTCCTGTTGAGATGCCAACATTTCAGTTTTGCCTTCAAGAGTAAGTTATGACTGTATTCAGAACACTGAGGAGCTACTCCACCCTAACAGAATGAATTTTAAGGACGTGATGTTTTAAAGGTGATACGTACCGAACACAGCATTACTGAAGAGTCTTGCCATAATCTGCATGCACATTTATTCAAAAGGCAGTGATATCACAAGCAAGCTCTGTATTTCTATTTTTATTTAATAGGACACACACCAGTGAACGCTGCCTATCGCTCCTCAGCCCTTCAAGCTTTCTGCACAAAGACCAGCCACTGATAGCAGTAATTGAAACACCGAACCACAAAGTGCAGCAGATTAATTTCAATGCACTGCAGAAAGGTGACCTGCAAAGGCAACTGCAGCTTGCACGTGATGTTTCCCTCCAACCTCAGCAACCACTGCAAAAAGCTGAGGGTTCAGATTCTTCTGTAGGATGAGGATAAAAGGCAGACAGGAAGATTTAACACCTACAGAAGTTCACGCATCATTAAGGGGGAAGGGAAAGAAGAAAAAAAGTTGTATTTTATTTCCCCCTGAAGATTACAAATAGTAGTTAGTAATACACAACACTGCGATAGTAGAAGCAGAAAGAAAACTGGATTAATGGGAAAGTTGAGGGTTTTTTCTTGTTCTGCTGCTAAGCTCTTGGGATTTTACGTAAACAGATGGCAGAAAATAGAAACTCTGAAATAGACCAAAAAACCTTCTACACTCAGTTACCTCAGATTAATTTCCCAGTATTTTTCATCACCTTCTTTATAAGGCTAGCACAAATAAAAAACATATTACTTAAATGAATGACAGCTGAGCTGCCAATCTCAGTAAACTAAACGCTTAAAAACACAGTGCATATTTCCATTTGTTGTACTATAACACTGCAAGCATCTGTAAGAAAAGATATCTGAAGAAGCATTTCAAGCCATCTGAAATTTGTTTCTAAAACGCCCTTAACTATGGGGCCAGAGTAAAGTATCTCATACACTTACAATAATTAAAAAATAAAATAAATCAGGCTTGTAGTTAAAATAACCTGGATCTTCGGGCACAGAGATTAACAAAACGAGATCCTGTGATACACCGCAAGACATCCTGTGCAAAATAGTTTTTCCTTACAGACTCCTTCGAGGCAATGGTGCGGACAGCCTCATGGAGACTCACAGCAGTCTTCAAATTACATCTGTAAGGGATCCACTGGATTGTATCTTCTTGCAGGCAAAGCACCTGAACCAGAATGCCCAGCAACACGTGAAGGTACACGCGGAGGGTAGAAAGCCAGCCAAGGCAGACTTGGGAGAGCTCTTGCAAAGCTGGCTTGGAAGGACAGATCAGTCGTTTACTGAGAGATATTTATCAGAACACCCGGAAACCATCACCAAAAATGAGAGCAGGATAAAAAGACACTCATGGTACACGGAAGGCATCACAAAGACAACTGTTCTTCCTCACAAAAATGAGCACACAAAGAAGAAAGCTATCACACAGAAACCTCTAAAACCATCTCTACTTGTAACTTTTCAAAAGTCTGAGGAGAAAGTGAAGAAGGACCTCAAGCACTTGGCTCTGTGAATGGGATCATTCACTACGTGGGCCACTGCATTTTCCTTCTGAGGGAGGCAACACCCATATGTAATTTCTAAAGCCTCTATTTAGCAGCACACATGGTAGATATCAAAGCCCACCTTCCTTGCCTAACCAAAACATCGTAACTCACCTATTTCCTTCCACCCTTACAGTTCGTGCCCTTGTGATCCCACAGACAGCTCTGGGGTCTCGCTGCCCTGCCCTGTCCCACCCTGGAGCCACTCTATGGGCACTGCCCCAGGGCAGCTGTCCTGCTTCGGGAATGCCTGGATGCTGGGTGCCTCAGGGGATGACTCATATATTCCACATCAGAAAGGGTCTCTCACGGCCAGAAAGACCCTCGGGGTCTTGGGACCTATCCCATGGTCCTTATTGCTGCTGTTTTTGTTTTTTGTTTTTTTTTTTTTTTTCCACAGGCAGTTATCATAGGCCTGAAGAGTGACCTCACTGACTGCTTCAGCTCAGCAGACACAGATGCAAGCACCTCACCGGGCCAGACAGAAAGATCCATGGATTTATTCCATGTAGGTGGGAAGAAAAACAAAGCTATTGCTGGTGCAATCTTACATACATATTTTTCCTTCAAAAACATCACATCTGTGATCTCATCAGGTAGGAATATTTTCTTCTCCTGACAGAGGTTGGTAAGAAGCCGCACTCACACACATTTCCTTTGTCTCCACGCCTTCCTTGAACTTAGTTTTCAAAATTTCAGACTGACAGGTACAACCACATTCTCCACATTAGAAACTGTGTATGTTGTTACACACGGTGAATTTTATACCATCCAGCAGCAGGAGTTGCCGGGTTACACCAAGTAATCTCATCCCACAGCACAGCCCTTCTGACATAGCTCTGCAGCCACGTTGTTCCTATGAATAGCTCTGCATAGGGTCAGTAAAGGAGAGAGACACCAAACAAACGAGGTTTTAGCAGGGTAACAGGAACTCAGCGCGCACACAAAGCAACAGATAGCTCCCACCAGCCTTGGTTCCAACTGCAGATCAGGAAGAGTTCCCTTTCCTCTCCATGGAAATTTTAAGTCGAGGAAGAGCAACGGGGCTGAGCACACGGCTTTCAGCAGCTAAAATAGAAACACCGATCCCACTGCTGAATAATAACTCAGCACAATAACCCGGAGACTCTGAAAAGCAGACAGCACGAAGCTTCCACGGCACGTTCCCTCCACTACAAGCGCGCACACACACACACACACATACACAGCACTAATGGCTTCGCGCAGCTCAAGGCAGAGGCACCTACACAGCCATTGTTTCTCCCCCCGCCGGGCCTCCGGCCGCTCGCACAGCCGCCGCCGCCCTCCCGGCGCCCCGCGACAGCCCCACTCACGGCGGTATTACCGGCACAAGCGGCTTAGCGGCACAGCGGCGGATCTCCCTTCTCGGCTCCGAACGGAGCCCGTCGTCGCCGCCCACCGCACCCGGCCCGTTACCCGCCCGCCGCGGGCACTCACCACCCGCCGGTGGTGCCTCGAGGCTGCGGCGGCGGGGGCTGACGGTGCTCGGGACTCCGCCCGCCGCCCCGGCCCCACCGCGGGGCCGCCGCGGGGGAGCCGCGTTCCGCCGCTCCGCCGTCGGGCGGGGCTACGGGGCCGCCCCCTGGCCCCCCGCCGCTGCCCCACCTGGCTGGGGGCCCCGCAGCCGCCGGGGGCCGCAGGGCGTTCCGTCACCGCCGCTCGGCGCCGGCGCTCATCCCGGCGGCAGCCTTACGGCGTGGTTGACCGCGCGGAGCTCGGCTTTGCCAGGAAGTTTCCGAGGACCTCTGGGAAAGGTCTGGGACATCTCATCTCGGCAGCTCGAGCCAATTACGAGTGCAGCTCGCTTTCGAGACAGCTTTTCGAGGAGGCAGGCTCCGTCCCTCTGGCAGAGCGTTCAGTTCCCGGACTGCTTTCGGCGAGGGACGCGCGGAGCGGCGTCAGCCCTTACGGCTCTGCCTCTGAACACCGGGTGACTTACACGGAGCAGTAGCGGCTGTCGCTTTTGGTGCGTACCGGGAGGAGGCTCTGAAGCTGTAAACTTGCGTGAGGGTAGCTGGGAGCTTCCCCAGCTGACACAACGCAAGAGAACGAAGAGATGTCCCGTGGGGAAACGAGCGCTCTGTTCGCCAGCCGCTGTGAGTGCAACACCGTGTGAACCTACGCAGCAGAGCACAAAGCTAGACAGGCTCCGTACAGCAAATGCATCCACTTACCAACTGCCAACAGGACAGGGACTTCAGATCAAAACGCAGAGGAAAGATAACATGCAGCTTCTTATCGGGGCCGTACCGGCCGTAATCAGCTCCAGCCCGACTTACGCGCGTGTACGGTAATGATGAGGAAGAAGAGCAGGGCTTCGTTCAGCTGAGCCCCACCTGCAAAAGAAAACGTGGAAGGAAGCATGCTGTGCGTTAGGATGGAGGTGGTGTTTGACTCGCGTCTGTTGAAGCTCCTCCTCAGCTTATATCGAAGCCTTCCAGGGGAGGAGAGCCTCGTGTGAGGGAAGGCACCGCGCTCCTCCATCCCCCGCACGTCCTCCCTCACCGACTGCGCTTTACAGCGACTGCTGTTTCCTTCCGCCCGCGCAGCCGCCTGCGGAAAGCACTGACCCGAGCCTGGGCAGCGAGGAGAAACAGGGCACCCGCTTCAGATGTAAAAACTGAAAAGCCAAGCAAGCTGAGGGGCACAAGGTTCTCCCTCTCCTTGCTGATTGCCACCTACGGGAAAGCCACAGGGCACCGAGGGAGGAACTGGTTCTAGGAAGCTGCTGCAGAACAGGGCTGCACCTGTGCCACCCTGTGTTACCAGCCCGGAGACAGCCGGGGCTTCCTGGAAAGTCTCTGCTTGCTGCAAGGCTTGCATTGAGATAAAACTCAATGGCTCTGCCAGCGGCAAAGGATAAAACAACGACAAAAATCACCTTGTTTTGAAAGCACGTGCTGCATCCGTGTTGTATTTTTGTGATGGGGGCTGTACCGCACTACAGGAAAGCGGAGGGGTTGCTAATATTTTAATCGTCCTTTCCTGTCATTGCCATTTCCTGCTTCAAACATCACGATCCTCAGCGCTGCTAATCTGTAATTTTTCTACATGGTGCATCAGGAGTGTGCTGTAGCGATATGAGAGAGCATTGCTTCCTTCACTGGAAGCGCAACTCCTGTGTATTTTTGGTGGTTACCATTGCCACTGCTGTGGTCAGCCTCAGAAAGTACAGAGAATGCCCAGAGGTGGAGCCTGGAAAGCAGAACTTCACTACGATCTAGATGTACGCGCAATGACATCACAGCTAAAAGATAGGAAATTCGGTCTCAAGACACTCTCCAACCCTGCAGCCAAACAAGGTGGCTTCAGCGTGTTCTGGACTGTGAACCTAAGTTCAGGCTGCTGTAATTTGTCTTGCCTTGAGCTGAAAATACCTTCACACTTTTGATCCCTTCTCTTGAGAGGATCCTGAGGTCTTCACCCTTCGCACTTTGGCACTTAAAAACAATGCTACTTCAAAGCATTGGTTAAAATATCTGTCTTCTATTTATTATTTATTAATGCTGTTATCTTTTTCCTTTCACCTCTCGTCTTTTCTGTCCATACTCTTCAATTCACCCCAATGGGCACAAAAACAATTGAATAAAGAAAACCATTATGGTTGCACAATGAAGGAGTCAGAAGTTAGGAAATAGCAAAGGACTGGCTATATTACTTCATCTCAATTCCCTTGCACATGTGTGCTTCATGACAAGCTTAAATTACACAGCTCAGCACTATGTCACTTTGGCCTTACTTTGCTTGGTGAGGCACATCCTTTGTTCAAGACACAGGATGGGCCAGTTTAGGGATGTGCCAGGTTTCTACAGCACAAGATAGTGGGACAATTCAATGCAGAGGAGCATAGGAAGCCTTGAGGAAATGGATACGATTCCTGTCTCTGTTCCAGACAGGATGCTTATGCTGCAGCTGCATCTTTTGCACATGAGTTCATGAGCATGAACTAACTTCACACCAGCTAGCTTGGGTATTAATAACAGCACAGTGTGGGTCTCTGGGCCGGGAGACAGCTGCTGGCTTGTGGATTCTGTGGGAGTCTTGCACAATGTGTGTAAGTCTAGGAAGAGCAAAAAATTCATAGTTGCAGCTGAAAAGGGGAGTGGTTTTAAACTCGAGGGATCAAGAGAGAATGGTTTCAAACTGAAATAGAGAAGGTTTAGGTTAGATATCAGGAGGAAGTTTTTCACACAGAGGGTGGTGACGCACTGAACAGGTTGCCCAAGGAGGCTGTGGATGCCCCATCCCTGGAGGCATTCAAGGCCAGGCTGGATGTGGCTCTGGGCAGCCTGGTCTGCTGATTGATGGCCCTGCATATAGCAGGGGGTTGAAACCAGATGATCATTGTGGTCCTTTTCAACCTGGGCCATTCTATGATTCTGAAGTCCACAGACCATACAGAGGACCCCAGAGAAGACCTGTTGCTGACGGTCTGATTCCCTTGCATTGAGGCTCTGTGTGTGAGTAATAAATAAAGAGAAATGTATGTAAGACACCTGAAAACATCTCTCTCTGGAAAAGAAAAGAAAAAAAAAAAAAAAAAAAAAAAAAAAAAAAGAAAATCTGTGAAATCCCAAATTCTACCACAATGGTTAAACAATGTAATTACAGAGTTGCTTAACAGTTCTTTCACTTCAGTTTCTTCTGGCAACTGTACTTAACCAAGGCCAGCAGCGGAATGGAAACTGCTGCTCGTTGTAATCTAAATAATACCTCTGACTGAATTCAAGGATTTGGCAGCATTTGGTACCTATCCTTTTTCAAAAGGATCTGCACAATCCAGAAGTTAATAAGTGAACTGTAGCACCGACAGATTTATTTGGAAGTAAGCACAAGAAATCACTTCTCTGGGATATATTCCATTGCACACAAACAGTATCAGCAATGATTTGACAATGAGTAGCCTACAAAATACTTTGTGAAAGGATGACAAGCAGGAAGTCAAATGAATGCCCCTGCAAGCAAAAACAATGCATATGACCAAAAGTCAACAGATATTTTTTGCTTTTTCTGTTCAAAACTGAACTTCCCTGAGACACAAACCTTTTCCCAAACCAATCATAAAAACCACAGAAGCTTCTAGATGCAAAGCAATAACTGAAATAAAATAGAGTCACATTTATGTGCCAGAGGAAACTTTGTGAAAGACAAAACTTTTTTTGTCTCAAAACTTGCTTCGTGAGGCCTTTTTGGTGATAAGACTCTAACTGACAACTGCGAATTCTAGGGGGGCAAGTGGAGGGTGTCACCATGCCACAGTACTTCTGCTTATGAGTGTAAAGACAAGCAGAAGTGGATAAGCAGTCTTTCTCGGGGGTGCGTCTTGAAGGAGCTGACCATTGCAGAAGGTGATAAAACTTGTGCATGGCAATGAAGGCACCACTCCCTGCTGGCTTATCTGTTGGGCCAGGTATGTCACACTAACTGAGAAGAAAGATGAAAAAAAAGAACCTGAGAAATGAGGGATGAAAGTCCATCACTAAGCTAAGGACTTTGGAGAAAAGCTCCCAAAGAAACCTTTGATGGAGAACTCCCTGAGGGGAAAAACCTCTTTGAAAGAACTCCCCTATCTCCCCCAGGCCCGCTTGCTGTGAAGCTTCCTGGCTTTCTCCCATCCCCATAAGTGACTGGATGAGTTCCTGAGATCAACAGACCTGCTATGAACCTCGCTGGACCCATGGTGGTGACTATCTCTTGCTCTCTACAAAGACTCCATGCTTTTATTTCCTATCTCTTTTCTATCATCCATCTTCCCTTCCCCACATCCCTAAGTGACTAGCATTTGTAATGAACTGCTAACATTTGAACCGTTGTGTCTTAATTTCACCATCAAGTATACATACATTAAAAGAATCTCTTCTCCTTCCTATAAAGTGGAGACACTCCTGAGTCACTGCTAAGCTGAGAAAAAGTTACAGCCAGATTCTACCCTAGCTTGCAAAATGAGAGAAAAACAAGGAGAAAAATTACAGGAAATGAAAGGAAAACCTGTTGGACATGGGAAAAGCAAAGCTTTACATAGTACAGAATAAACAGAATGGAAAGCTGCAGCATCATGAAAGGGATTTCCTTTGCTGCAATACACTGAGATGATTTGGTAATCTGGCACTGTGCACATCCTACCATACACCCCTGACCCTAGAATTAAAATGCAATTGAGCTTAATGACTCTAAGAGATGAACATAGAAATACAGGCTATCACAATGTCCCTTTTCCACACATTTTCTAGCCTTACTGCCTACCATCAATCTAATCTAATCTCCTTTTTATCATACCATGAGGACAGCCCTGAGTCCCACGCATGCCCAATATCTCTTATGGAGCTCCAAAACCTAACTCAGCACATCCCTGTTTCACAGAGCTTCTCTTACTCCCATTGCCTGAAGTGCTAGGGAACTGCTAATCGCTGCTCTGACTGCAGGAGCTGTGCTAAGCACCAGTCCTCACATAGTTTGTTCACTCGCTGATTAGTAGTTGCAAGATATTTTTCCCAGAGACTTTATGCAAGGAGACAACTTGACAAAGCCCACTCCAGGAGTCAAGTAGCCTGGGCCAGCCTCCCCACCAGCCAGTTCAGTGGCACCTGAAATGGTGAGGACACCAGAAAGCACCTTCGGCCAAGCAAAAAGAAGACCTCAAGGTATGCACCTACACATAAGACCATCTGCAAAGCCTAAAAATATATCATCCAGTAAGGATTAAGCATCCTTGTGCTTCACTGAGAGTGTGCTGAGGCAGAAATAGATCAAACACACCCACCTGAAGAGCGGTGTAAGCAAAACTAAAGGAAGAAGGAGAGTAAGTTCACAAAATTATGGAGAATGGATTGTGAGCAGCTAGTGTTCTTCACAAGGTGAAGAATAGCATTAAACCTCAGATTCCTCCCTCCTGGTTGTAACTTCATGCCTGATAAACTACACTGTCTTATGGAACTCAAGTTTCACACTTATATCTGCCAACCTTTCTTGTTGCCTATTACCAGTGTGGCTCCACCTCTGTGTATTCAAGGCTAACACCAACCAAAGCTTCACAGTGCCAAGAACAGTCTTTCTCTCAGGGACAGGGGACAAGGGCTGACATTTCTTCCCCTTGCAGGAAACAGACCTTTCAAGATCCTCTTTTCCCACATGTCTAAAAGAGATGTAGCAGTCATACCTAGACTGTTGTTCACAGAGAATGCTGGTCATGGTGTCTAGCATGGGTTAGACTTGGGGGGAAGGAGAGAAGTGACACAGTGCACAGGAGAGAGCAACTAGCCAAGGGAGTGGCAGGGTGCTGGCAAACACTCATTCATAGTCTTGCTATGTCACAGCCACAGCACTGAGTGCAGCAGGGCCCTGGGCTCAGAGGAAGCAAGGAATCCTTGTTCCTGTGGCTCTGGGTTCCTACCTACTCAGCATCATGTGCTCAGCTCACTGACATAAGGTCCTTTTGGAAGACGAAATACATGGTCTTTTATGTAGCTCTGTCATTCCTACAGTAATACTATGCCCTGCAGGACTCACTGCTCCCTGTCTGCCATTTCAAGACAAGACAGCATGTGAGATGATGCCTTTTCCATTTTAAGCACAGCTTAATGCCTAGATTCTTCTTCTGTGCATTTTATGAGAAAGTTTCCCTATTTTTCCCTCTGACTCCTCACTGCACAGCCTATTCTGTCCTCCAGCCCACCATGTTCCTGTATTGTGTCATGCAGACTTCACCTATACAGTGAAGCCATTACTGCAAGAACTACTGCAGCTCTCATGTATATATCATCCCACCTTCACTTTTTTGGCACATTTCTTTGGCTGACATTAACCAGCCTGCACTTCTTTACTGGCTTGTAAAAGCTAAAAAACTGGGAACAGGTGCATGTTTTTCCTCCAAGTATTCTTCAGATTGGAGCTAAGCATGAAGACATGATGATAATGTAGCAATACAGGATAAGAGACAGGAATATAAAAGTGATACAAACAATCATGATTAGAGCCCAAGAAAAAGGTTAAGAATGCTAAGGGAACCTATACAAATCAAGAATGCTAGAAGCCTCACAGTACGTAAACAGCAGGCTAAATGCAATTAGAGAAGGATGCTGGCAAAGAGAAAGAGGACTTTGCATGTTTCTCACACTTAGAAGCTCAAGATGTACTCAAATTCTTGGCGAAACAGCTGGGAAATTTTAAAATGCATTTCGTCTCATGATTGACTTAGCTTGCAGCTTCTGCCACATAATGACTATTTCTTTGGGCCAAATGTCTCCTCTTACAACAGGTCAGAGGACTCCACTAAGTACCTGCAGGAAATAGGGCTGGCAGCATGGGAGAGGGAATCCTGTCATCATGGCACTCCAGGCTGAGGAGAGCAGCCTTAGAACAGTAGAGGCTAGCGTGGTCTCCTCAATGCACAAGAGCTCATGGAGGGGACAGTCCTTCTACTGCTCCCCTCCTCTTCCAAACAGGAGCTAGACCTGACCCATGTGAGTACAATCTGTACACCAGCATCCAAAACATTTGTAATCTTAATACAACACTCCTTCTATTTCAGTGTTTAGACATTTCACCCAGCCAAGAGGAAAACACCAAATGATCTTTGCAAGTTATTTAAAAATAAGCCATCTGTCAATCAGCTCATCACCATTCAATTCATCATAAAATTCTCCATTGTACATGAACAGGAAGAGCCACTTCCAGCAGCCCAGGCCACCTGTTTGCAGCCTTTGTTTTTTGAGGAGTGGTTGGTTCTGCTTTGTACACCTCATTTAAACCTGGCCTTTCTTGTCTGATGTCAAAATACAAAGGTGCTAGAAGAGGTCTATCATTGAAATGTTATTATAGAAACATTACTGGGAATTATGCCATGGTCAACTTTAACTTCCCCAATACCACTTGGGAAACAAATGCTTCTAATAATAAATTTGGGCCCAGCTAGCCATGGGTATGATAGCTGCCAGATTTCTTCAGCTGACAGTAGTTGCTGAGACAAGACACAGCCTCAACTTATTAAGTAGTGAAGACATTCAAAAAAGCTGGTAGTAAAAAATAGCATGGGCTGAGTACTCAGCAACTGTTTCCATTTACTTTAAACAGAGTAACAAACGGAAGTAGGTTAGTAATGACATCAACTTCAGTAGGGCAAACTTGGTCAAACTAAGGAATTTTAGTAGTGAATTTATCTGAACTGAAGAGCCAAAAGACTTGAAGGTGGAGTGAGCTTAGAAAATACCTAATTAAAGGTATAAAAACTATCCTGTATATACATATACTGAATGCAAGAGAAAAAAACCTTGGGAAGCACTCTAGGCCTGAGTTAAGTGGGGAAATAAAACAGCAGAGAAGTTCTTAGGAGTCACAGATTGCAAACAGTGCTGGGCAGCAAAGACAGCTGTGGTGTTGAGGTCAAGGTGTGTAGGATTAAGGCCAGATTTGCCAAAGTCAGTGACATAGGTTATCAAACAGGCTAATGAAATAAACAATAAGTAAATCTTCAGCCATTTGCAAGAAAAAGAGAACGTGTCAGAAAAGACACTATTTACTAAAGGTAGAGAAGCCCTGATGTAGTTGTACAGAATTTTGTTGTTTCCTTCGGGACATATATGATTTGGGCTCTCACACTCAAGAAGAAAACAGCTCTGGAAAAGATGCAGAGAAGGGTTACATGGAGAACATCTTGTAAGAAGAGCTAAACAATGCTGGCATGAGAACAAAGCAGTACAAACTGGCTGTGAATGCAATGAATTCCTTGCCATAGCACAAACCTAGAAACTTACTGATTTGCAACTTGCTTTGCTTTCTGCCTCTCTGTCTGTGGCACATTATCCTTTGTCTTTTTTTCTACAAGCCTCAAGTTTGTTGTAAAGCAACGAAAGAACTGGCACAGTGTGAATTGGTGATGTATAAAGGAAATACTTTATGGACATTTTTGAACAAAATCTCACCATGCAAACCAGCTTGGCCATGGTTCAGACCTTCTTCTGGGGCAAAATCTCTCTTTCTGCTCTCTGTGTTCATTTTCATAAAGAGCTCCACCTCATTAATACCCCTTTAGGTCTGGTTGCCATTGCCTTAAGTTTTGCTACAGAAAACACCCCTTGGTTCTTGGGAACATACTCGCGCTCTTCCTTTATGGGAGTTCCCCAAACTAGCCTGTGCTAGCGGCACTGGTGTACCTCTTGCCTTTTTCTGCTTTGTTGGATAAAGCCTACCTAAGCCTGCGAGCCAGGAGTCAGAGCCTACGGCTAATTTCCTTTCTTGCACCTATCCTAACCCAAACAATTGCCCTTTTGAGTACCTAAAACATCCACATGCCTGCTACATGTCATTGTCTGTGGCTGTGGGATGACCAGATCTGATGACTGGTGATCTTTTCAGCCTGAGAACAATCATTCACACAGAGAGGCTGGAAATTAAAGAAATTCTAAGGACAGTCATAAGCAGGGTTCAGGTGATCCCCCTTGCAGAAGCCTATCTCATTTCCTATTAATTGGCATACCTGTGCTTTTGGTAGAAGGGGTTCAGGACAATTCTCCTTTTCTCTTCGTCTCTCTGGTATTTTTGTCCTTGTTCTCGATCTATAATACAAGCAGAAAAATGAGGGTGATCCACTTGTGAAGGAAAACAAAGAGTATATATAATTGAGAGGCAATGTCCTCAGCCCAGACTCTCAGTGATGCTTAGGCAAACTGTGCTGTACAAGTACTTCTAGCCAGCCTTTAGCCCAGCTGAGGATTCTCACTTTTTCACTCAGCTCTTGCTGCACAAAGGCTGAAAGCACTGCCAGCAGTTTTCAAGCAGTTCACACAGTCTCTTCATCCTATGCTGACTTTAACACAGGCTTGAACTACACTCTACCATAACTAATGACGCTGCAGAAATATTTAACCTTGACCCTCAACTAAAAGTGATTTAACCTTGACACCCTCAACTAAAAGTGTGCTCTTTCAGCAGTGAAGGTGGACCCAGAACACTCAGAGCTGGATTCCGGTCTCCATGGAGCTGCCATTTGGAAAGCACAATGGGATTAGACCTAAGATCACTGTTGTATCATTAACAGTCATCTTCTTGAACTAACCAAATAAGATGCAGCCTGAAGCTCTCCTCCTCTGCAGCCAACTCTGCTATCAGGTTAGATTACATCTTCCTTAGGAGCTCTCTTGGAACCAGCTTCTCTACTGTATGTTTGGCTCCAGCACAGTGATGCCACTGAAGTTTTACAGTCTTACTGGAAAAATCAGTTGTTTGCTACTAGCTTTTCTTTAACTGGAAAACAGGTTTAGAAAGCTGACGTGTTTGTTTGGCTCAACATAATATGTAAGTGTACAGGCAAGAAGGTGAAAACTCAGTAGTATGAAACATTCCCCACATAATGTGCATGATTTAAAGTCCTGTTGGATAAATCTATTTCTTGCCATAAAAGTATAGGTGATCCAAGTTAGAATACCCATAAAAACGTTGTTTTTTTTTTTTTTAAGCTGGCTGGTTTTTACTGTGACCTAGCAGAAAAAAGGCTGCAAAATCATCTTTTCTAACAGAAGTGTGATTAAGTTATGTCCTGTTATGATACACTCTCCCTGGCACAGGGAGAGGTCTGCATCTATATTTCAGCTTTTGAGAGAGCCGTTGCTCTTGGTAAGAACACGTAGAAGAGTCTGTTATCCTGGGAGTGCACAACTTTTGTTGAAATCAGTACCACCAAAAGCAGTTCCATCTCATTGCCTGTTTTAATAAATATTTTCTACATTTTTTTTCCCCAAGATTCTTTTCCCCTCTTTTTTTTTTTTCTTCCTATTTTAGAAACTGAGAGGCTCATCTTTCCAAAAGGCCCATTCATAACTTTCTTGTGAACATAGGTGAACCTGAGCCGATTCTTGCCCTGCAGCTATGTGAAAAGCAGGGGAAAGCTAATTACAAAATTAAATCACCTGAGACAGCCTCATTTTGCCAGGTTAGCCAACTATTCCATAAGCTTGAGCAATTTGTGTAACTCATCTAGAAGTCTCTGTTCAAACCAACTCTTCTACAGACATAGATAACAGTTTTTCAAAATAATTCTATCTAAAGGAATAGTTCTGTTAAGGATTTCCCAATATACCACTTGGAAGGAGCTCCTAAGAAGCAGCTCTGTATACTCACAACAAACATAAAGACAGTCTTGCGGGACAGTTGCCTGTAAATTTTGCTTGTAGTAACAAGCTGAATACAGAAGATACTTTATAAAGTGAACAGTTACCTTTAAGCGACAGAAAGGTTGATCTGAAATCAATGTAAGGGTTCATATGCTGCAGGTGGAAATAGAATTCTTTTGCAACTCTTCTGATCTTAAAATGTTGTGAGAAAGTGGAACAAATACAGAACTAGCCCAGTGCTGCTGCTGCTGACAAGCAATCGTGAACAACGTTTTACAATAGAAAACAACAGATAAACTACAATAAAGAAATTTAAGGGAACAATATGAAACATTGATCCTGCATGCCAAAGGGTCTACTTAGTCGGAAAGAAGACTCCTGTAATCTTTCCAGAAGAGGCAAACAGCATGAGATGTAAATAGTTGTGGCTACATGCACTCGTCTCTTAGGAGAAGAAGAAATGATTCTTAAAGAAGTCACACCAGGAAGTAAAGATATATTTTTTGAAAGAACTCACAAGACTTTACCTTTCCAGATGCAATTTCTTGCCTTTGTTCTATCCAGCATTTCTGGTTTCCAGTTTTGTTTTCTAAGCTGATGTTATTCTTCCAAAAGGGACTGATCTGCTGCTGTGTCTAATTGTGAAGAGTCAGTGTGCATAGCAGGTAACTCAATCTGCCTTCTGAACAGGTTTTCTTCTATATAAAATGCCTGCCAAGAGAATGATTACTAAAACCCTCATACCAAACTATCACGTCAGCAGAATTTAACTGATATTTTTAGGGCTCTCTTAAAACATTTCAAGGCGCCTTTAAATGTTGCTTCAGCCAAATAAATGCTGGTGAGTCTTGCAATACACTGCTCTTTAAGGGGAAAGATTTAGCTTCCTAAGAACAACAACAACAAAAAAAAAGACATTCATTTCACTATCCAACACATATGCACAACTGTACCTTGAGGAAAAACACCAAACTGCTGCCACATGGTGACACATATCTTGATTTTTCAGTTCTTTGAGACCAGTTGGCAAAGAAGGTGGCTTTAAAAAAAGAAAAAGTTGAAAAGTTTTCTTGACATTGCACAGGCTTTTTGGTTAACTATTTCTTCAACAGATGTTATTTTTTTCCTATGTTGATGCTATTCATAAGTGAGAATTTGAGCTAGTGCTTCAGTTCAGACACATCATGGTTCAGATCTATTTTCAGTTTTTGGTATCTGTGGGATCTGTGAACAACTCTCAGATGACTCAGAAAGCCTTTCAGAGCTTAGGAACAGGAAGATCAAGGTACACACTGCAGCTACGAAACTGGACCAGAGGATCAGTTTTGTTTTAAGCCAGTGTTCGGCCATCATTATCTAGTCCACCTTTTTGCTTGCTTTGCCTCATCTACAATTACAGTTGTATATTTTCCATCAAAGACAAGAGGCACTTTTCCTTCAGAATTCTATAAGAATTTTTGCTGTTTTACTCATTCCATTCCTCAGAAGTTCAGCAGACGGACTGTGGGGACTGCTTCTAGTATCTTGGCCTCTTCCCAGGAATTTTCTTACTATTTCTAGGAATACAAAGAGTCTTCTACATATTGGCAGCACTCTTGAGGAGGAGATTCCAGGATTTTTTTTTATTTCTTGCACCACTAGAAATAAGAAAATCACAGATGAACCCCATCTTACCCCTCGAGTATCCCAATACATGGGCAAAAATGAAGCAAACATGCCTCAGGTTCTGTGGCAAACCCAGAAGTTTTTGAAACTGGAAGCCTGCACTTCCTTAGTTTGTTGAAATCAGCAAGCCAACATTTTTCACATTTCTGTTCTGTGGAGAGCTTAGCAATTATGTTTTACTGTAGTTCGCAATTTAAACAAAATTGCTGATTTTCAAAGTCCTCTGCAATGTGAATTTACTGTTCTGTCTCCTTGTCTCTGTTTTGAGAAGGTGTCAGAATACCTTAGGAGAGACAGATGGGTGACTATAGGTCTGAACAACCAGTGATTAATAACTGTCTGCAGATGTTATGGTTCATAGTTTGAAGAAGGAGAACTTATGGCATTCAAAAACATCTTGTGTAAAAAAAACCACCACCACCAACAACAAAATGACAACATATGTGGAGCTTTGCAAACGTACATCTAAAATGGGATGGAATGGATCACAGAATGCAACTGCTTGGTTTGGAAAGGACTTTTAAGATCATCTAGTTCCAAGCCCCTTCTATAGGCAGGGACTCCTCCCTGTAGACCAGATTGCTCAAAGTCCCATCCAGCCTGACCTTGAATGCTTCCAGGGAGGGGGCATTCACAGTCTCACTTGGCAACCTGTTTCAGTGTCTCACCACTCACATAGTGAAGAATTTCTTCCTAATATTTAGTCTAAACCTGCCCTCTTTCAGTTTAAAACTATTTCCCCTTGTTCTGTCATTACACGCCTTTCTAAAAAGTGCCTCCTCAGCTTTCCTGCAGGCTCCCTTCAGGTATTGGAAGGCCACTATAAGGTCCCTGCAGAGCCTTCTCTTCTGGAAGAGAAGCTCCAGCCATCTCTTCTGGAGAGAGCCCCAGCTTTCTCAGCTTGTCCTCATAGGGGAAGTGCTCCAGCACTCTGATCATCTTTGTGGTCCTCTTCTGCTCCAATAACTCCATGCCCTTCTTGTGTTGAGAGCCCCAGAATGGGATGCAGTACCCCAGGTGGGGCCCCATGAGAGCAGAGTAGTGGGGCAGAATCACCTCCCTTGACCTGCTGGTCACACTTCTCTTGATGAAATCCAGGAGACAGTTGGCCTTGTGTGCAGCAAGCACACATTGCTGGTTCACGTTGAATCTTCCATCAACCAACACTCCTAAATCATTCTCCTCAGAGCTGCTCTCAAGCCATTCTCCACCCAACTGTATCTATGCTTGGGATTGCCCTGACTCAGATGCAGGACCTTGCACTTGGCCTTGTTGAACCCCCTGAGGTTGGCATAAGCCCACCTCTCAAGCCTGTCCAGGTCCCTCTGGATAGCATCCCTTCACTCTAGCATGTCAACTGCACCACTCAGTTTCATGTCATTTGCAAACCTGCTGAGGGTGCACTTGATCCCACTTTCCACGTCACCTAAAAAGGTGTTAAGTAACACTGGTCCCAGCACCAGTCCAAGGAACACCACTCATCACCAGTTTCCACTTGGACATTGAGCCATTGACCACAGCTCTCTTAAGTGTGACCATCCAGCCAAATCCTTATCCAGCGAGTAGTTCATCCATCAGAGCCATTTCTCTCCAGTTTGGTGACCAGGATGTCATATGGGACAGTGCCAAACGCTTTGCACAAGTCCAGGTAGATGACATCAGTTGCTCTTCCTTTATCTACTGATGCTGTAACTCCATCACAAAAGACCACCAAGTTTGACGAGTAAGACTTGCCCTTGGTGAAGCCATGCTGGTTACCACATATCACCTCATCTTTATTTTCCATGTACCATGTATAGTATGACTACTGTTGTAGCTGGTTTTATCTTACCTCTTTATGACACCATTAGGGATTGATTCATTCAAATTGATGGAGATGCAGTATTTTTGACTGCTGATTAAATGAAGCAAAAGCATTTTCTGGCTCTTTTACCCCACAACTTCTGCCTCCCCAGACAACAGGGGGAAAAAACCCTTTGAGTAGGAAATAATGGTATCTTTAGTCTCAAAGATAATAAAGAGACAGCCATACTGATTTAAGTGCTGGACAGAGTGCAGATCTGACCTTTCTGATGTTTTGTGGTCCAAAACAATTCTACTCCCACATCCGTGTTTAAATTCTATATTGCAAAATTTAAACAACTATTTTTCTTTTTATCAAAGAAAAAAAAAAAAAAGATAAAAGATGCTCTACAAATAAGTAAACACTCATTTGACTGGTATGATTTGAAGTCATGCCTGCTACAGAAGACCAGAAAATGGAACTGCCAGTAGAAATAGAGAAACAATTATTGGAGTCCAATTCATGGACATTTTTTTCTCATAGCTGATCAAGCAATTTTGATAGTTACTGGAGTTATTAATTCTTGCCTTCAGTTAATTGAATTCCTCATTGTAATTTGTAAAATGCAAAAGTTGCAAACATAATTATTAGAAACAACAGTATATTGGTAGAATTAGGAATGTTTGGCATATTTATCTTTTTGTCTTATTCCTCAGTTCCTTACAAACAAATCTTGATACTGTAGATTTCCTAATTTGTAATAACCACTGTAATTTTGTGGAAAAAATTTACAGGTAGATTTGCAGCACCTTGGTTCATAATTGTTTTTTTGTTAGCTTATATGAATGTAATTACTAAAAATAAAACAAAAAAAAAGACAAAAAAGAAAGAAAGAAACACAAGGAGGCAAGCTCTGCCTTCGAAGTTTTGCTAAAAAATGGACCTTGACTAATTATAATACTCATATAATACTTCTAGGGATAGGTCACTTGGCATGCAGGTACAAGTGTGCACTGGGGTGGAAAGATAGCAAGTAGCAAGAGGGATTTCATCACTAAAACATTGAATCAGGAAATGACATGACTCAGATTTTAAAGAACTGTCACACCTTTGTAGAGATGTGTTCTTGAAGAGTCCTCGTAAGTATTTTGTCACTCAGACAAAATCTTGTTCATTACCTGGGAAAGAAAACATCTAAATACGTCATGAATGTAAATAGCTACAAAAACAGTCAAGATTACATTGTTTGAGTTACTTGGATTGCTTCAGTGTGAAGTTGCAGTACAACCAAAAACGCCTTAAGGAAATTAAAGCTATCTGTTCTGTGCCACTTAACTCAGTTGGTTTCTGACACCAGTGACGAGAGCCCACCAAGTTTTAAACATAATCTCTATAACATTAGGGACTTTTAGGGTGATTCTTATTAGATGTTCCACAACTCCTCAGGAAAGGAGGAACTGCAATGAAATAAAAAAGCAGTTTTTTTCTAAAGCAGCATTTGTGCCCTGGCTAGCCAGCACAACTTCACAAACCATGTATTTCTGTTTAAACTTGGATATCCTTGTAAGATGCCCAGCAGATGACCAATCAACACTACTAGAGGGCCAACAAAGTTAAAAGTAACCACTTTTGTCCAGGACAAATGGACATTACATATTGAACTCAAGTTTATAGTACTGAGTAGTAACATTCTCATTCTACCCATGGAGTAGAAGCTATGAAGTTTCCACATTATAAGTGGCCATCTTCAAAAACAGTTACAGCTACCCAGAGAAACCCTAAGCTATTAATCTGCCTTACCCACTACCTCATGCACTAACTCTCTGTAATAAAACCACGATACCACAGTACACAATCATGCGACACAGTCAACAATACACACTCAAGGAACACACTATTCCCTCTCTTCCCTTCACAATGGCCATTCTTGATTTTAAATTAGATCTTTTGATTAAGGTGCATCTGGTCTGCCACAGATCTATTTATGGTAGAAGACAAAAAACAACAGAGAACACTGGTAGAGTACTTTATGCTAGTATTTCCACAAAGGAAAAGTTATATTCCCTTTCTCTGTGGCGCCAATTGGTTCCTGTGATGTCTGTATTTACTCATAAATGAGCTTTTACCTAATCCTATCTAGAATTTCCCAGGTTGATATCCATTTGGTAGCTCATATCCATATCTCTCCCATATCCTATCACCAAACTCCCTAATTTCTGTTCTGATATAAGGCATGCCTATTCTCATACCTTCATTTCTTTCCTGAAGCATCTTAACCTTCATTATCCTCTTTTATTCTCCCTATGAAAGGAACAACATGCATCCAACAGGCTTCTCTCTCTCCCCAGTCATCCTTTCATGATCCATGTACCTGATTTCTTTGACTAGCTGGAAAGAGATTTCCCTACTTGTCAGATCTAAGAAAGCCCCAAGAAAGGCATACTCTGTATGGAGTTCTCAGTTCTTTATCTGGTGCCTCAATTTGTCCAAAGTTTTTTTGTTGGTGGTGTTTTTTTTTTTTTTTTTTTTTTTTTTTTTTGCTCCAGTCTTGAAACATCTTTGAAAGAAAACAAAAACTTTCAACAAAATTATTTCATTAAAGATCTGTTATCAGCCTCCCTATGCAATTTTTTTTTTAAATAGGTTTGTTTTTTTTTGTTTTTGTTTTTGTTTTTTCTTCCAGAACTTTGTCAAATCTTTGCTATTTATGTAGCACTGAATCCACAACAAACTTATGCTTTGTCTCAGACTAAGAAGAGAAAGCATTACTGGTGTGATGGATACACTTGTTATAGCAACAGCCAGTGGTAGACCTACAGTCCCTGGCCATAAACATTTTCAGCAACAGTGACTTCAGCTCTGGCTATCAACCTGTCTTTAAAACTAATTATGATCTTCAGATTTATTTTTTTTTCTTTTTAGGCTAGTTCTGCATGTAGTAATCTCCCTGTTTTTGCAACAATTCTTAACACTGTATGTGCTAGAACTGCACTATATGTAATTAACACTGTCGCAGAAGGTGGCATTTATGTCTCCATCAAAAGATATCACAGCTGTAACACCAGGACAGTCAAAACAGTATTCATACTAATGATTAGGGTTTATAAAATATACACAGAACGTAACAATGACCAAGTTTTCTACTTGGTTTACAGACGTGCATGAAACTGAAGGTGCCATCACAGATAAGACCTGTTGTCTCAACAACATTGTAGAACTTGGCCGTTTTCTTCAGTTACTTTCTTCAGTGTAGCTGGAAACCATTATGCAGTTTTCCATAAATAGCTGCAACTTCTTCTTTCCTTGACTTTTGAAATTCTTGGTAATGACTCAACCTGTTATCATATTTGAGGACAATGCCAGCAGACACTTTTACACATTAAACAATCTCTGAAAGTCAGATGTGAACTATAAAAGAGGGGAAAAAAATCAACAAGGAAGTTTTGCTTTTGTTATATGGTGTAGAACCTATGAGCCTGATCTAAGCCACTGAAAGCCTCTTAAAATTATGAGTAGGCTGTGTTAGGCCATAAGAAGTGGAACAAAATAAGAAGATACAAGTTGCAAAGCGCAAAACCCTCAATACATTTTTAGAGAGTATCTCATCTGGGTTGAAAGATGGGAAGCTAGGGAACAATGAAGACCTGGACATGAATCACTGAAAAGCAATTTCTCTCAATGCAATGTCCTTGATGAATATGCTTTATAATAAACTGAAAACATCAGCATTTAACACAGTGTAATTGGTCTTTGAGGGAGGGTATCTATATTAGTATTCTTATTCAGACTGGGAAAGCAGTTTTCAGATAGTCTTCAACAGTTCTCACATTGACCACTTTGTATCACAGAATGGCCTCAGAGCACATGGATTGGATTTTTTTTTTTTTTTTTTTTTGCACAGTTGCTATCACATGTGCTTCCTCATGTCACAGTTGTCACCAACCATTGCCCCACTCATTTTTCCTGGGCCCTATAGAATCCCCCTTTGCCTGGCCCGCCACTCACTGTGTTCCCAGAACTCTCATGATATACAATCCTGATTGGAACCTAGAGAACCTGAAGTCACAGCTGCCCACTTTTACGTGGTAAGAGACTGGGTTCCCCGAACCAAAGAGACAGAGTAGATCTTTGAGTAAGAACAAGTGAAGGAAGAAAAGTGCCTGTGGTCTTCAAGCAATGGCCAGCGATGTGACTGGAGCCCACCTAGAGGTAGGTCTACCTCCAGATGAATAATCAATGGAGGTGGATATACCTCCAACACAGCTGGCCAGACACAACACCATTGTGCCAGGTTTCCCACTGGTGCAGGCACAGCAAAGCTATTGAAAGTCCAAGTGCCCAGCTCCCTGTCCACTGCACAGCCTCCATGCCTAGAATTAGCTAGAATATCATTAACATCTATCACAGAATCACAGAATCACCCGGGTTGGAAGGGACCTCAAGGATCATGTAGTTCCAACCCCCCTGCCTAGCAGGGCCACCAAACACACACATTCAGATCAGGTTGCCCAGGACCCCGTCCAACCTGGCCTTGAACACATCCAAGGACGGGGCATCCACAACCTCCCTGGGCAGCCCATTCCAGGGCCTAACTACTCTCCTTGTATAGAACTTCCCCCTAACATCCAACCTAAATCTTCCCTCCTTCAACTTCAATCCATTTCCCCTAGTCCTGCTGTTGTCAGCCCTTTTGAAGAGTTTACTCCCCTCCTGGGTGTATGTTCCCTTCTGGTATTGATAGGCTGCAATGAGGTCACCCCGCAGCCTTCTCTTCTCCAGGCTGAACAAGCTCAAATCCCTCAGCCTGTCCTCATAGGGGAGGTGCTCCAGCCGTCTGATCATCTTAGTCGCCCTCCTCTGGACCCTTTCCAAAATCTCAATGTCTTTCTTGTACTGAGGGCTCCACACCTGGACACAGTACTCCAGATGGGGCCTCACAAGAGCAGAGTAGAGAGGGACAATCACCTCCCTGTCCCTGCTGACCACCCCTCTCCTGATGGAGCCCAGGATCCCATTTGCCTTTCGAAAGCAAGCTTCCCTTCAGGATGACCTCCTTTACCATCTCCCATCCCTGCTTCCTGTGAAGAGATGGCATCTCTCCTGTATGGATTCCCAAGGGAGTAGGCAAATGTGGATTTGGCTTCCTTTTGGCTACTGCACCGGGGTAACAAGAGCTTCACCTCAGAATGCTACTGAAGGCATTGGATCCTGGAGGTATGGGTGTCTTCTCAGCATATGTGTGAGAAGGCAACCCATCATGTGCTTGAAGACAAAGTCAGATCCACCATAATGGTGCACAAAGAGCAGCAGCAGTTTAATGAAAAAAAATTAGAAACAGTTGTTCCTTCGGAGAAGCCACTAAAGCAGTGGCCAGTGCTCATGTCAGCAACCATGTGCAGACCATGAATAAGGATCCACCACAGAGTGCCACGAGGCAGAAATGTGTCTGTCAAACAGTGAAAGGAGTGAAAGGTATGTGGCTAAGGCACACCAATCATCCAGAGAGCAGCAAGGTGCTTTGCTAAATCCCATTCACCAGAGGACATGGAGGAGCCCATGGAAGTAGATTCACCAGAAGACGAAGGAGAATTGATGGAAGTGGATCCACTTGCGACAGACAAGACCTGGCATTACCCTCAGCATGCTCTCTGTCACAACATAATGACAGTAGCATTGAAGGAGAACCAGTCCATCCCTATCTGCATCACAGACTCTGACCTCAACATTAACTTGGATACAACAAACAATATGGACTTTCTAAACTGGAATATGTTTTGGATCACTCAGCAATACACATATTGTTGATTATTGATGGCTGTATTAGCCCTTCTTTCTCTTTCCCCAGGCCTGGTGAGGAACTGGCATCTCTTCTTCATGGAGCCCTTGGTTAAGGGGAAGGCTAGTGTTGAGTGTTACGAAAAGGTTCTTCACCAGAGGATGGTCAAGCCCTGGAACAGGCTCCCCAGGAATCAAGACTGCAGGCGTAAGGAGTATTTGGATAACGCTCTCAGAAATACAGTTTGAATGTTGGGTGTTCCTGTGTGGAGTCAGGAGTTGGACTGGATGATATTTGTGTGTCCATTCCAATCCAGGATATCCCATGGTTCTATGGTTCTCTGCACAAATACACAAGTGCTACAACTGCAATTCTTAGCAAAGAAGACAAGGCCTCATTGCTAAAAGGACTTGGGGTTCTTCCAATCTTTAATTAAGACTCCAAGAAATAGCAATTCATCTAACTCCCTTTGACCTGAAAGGCAATTTTCACTGACACAGTATTTGAAAGGTTTTCACAAGCAAGGCTTGTACAGACTAACACTTTTGTGAGTCAGTGAGTTCAACCTTGCGTTACTGGGCTCCTCAGTAAGCACTTCTTGCCAGAAATAAAACCAGACATATTACTATATCATGCTCTAGGTTTTCTTACTTTTTAACATTTCTTGTTGATTTCATAACTATCTCTTACCTCTAATTTGCAGGCCTTGTTTTAAAAATTTGGGGACGAATACCCTTTTTTGAGCTAATGTTCAATAAAAGGGCAGTATGAAATTATGGCTTTTACTGTTCAAACAATTACCACATGCAAGTTTGAGAAATATGATTAAGCATCACATAAGGAAATCTTCTAGAGCTGGACTATCCTTAGCTACTGTTGTTGTCTCGTTGTTGTTTGTTTGTTTTCTGATTATTATCTTGCTGTTAAGTTTCTCATTGTTTTTTATAAAGCTTCATCAAGGTTAGCAGTGGTGGGAAATCTCCAAATGATCCCTTCCAGCTATAGATGTTACTCCTACAGTTTCCTATAACAACACTCAACATTTACAGTGAATGAAACATAAGAATCCTCTGTCATTATATCCACCCAATATCCCCAAAGATACTTTGCCATTATGAAATATTTTGGGATAGCACTAAGACAATCTACATTGAGTAAGTCAGAAAGATTCCCAGCTCCTGGATCAGTGGCTTAAACATATTTCCTCTATCTGTAATATGTGATATCATATGAAAAGTATCAAACACAGCATTGCTCCTCCAAAAGTGAAAGATCTTACCTTCATGAAACAAGCTGATTACAAAGCCAGTGACTGAGAAGAATATTTGTCTCTGCACAATTTTTCCAATCTATTGTTATTCTCACTGGTGTTCTTTCCAGTTTGATCAGTATAACTCTCCCCACAACCCAAGTGGAAAAGAATGAATTTTTTTTTTTATGACATGCTCATTTCCTTACCTTCAGAATCTCAGCAAAGATTTTCACACCATGAAAGAGGACAGCTGGCCAGGATTTGGGTCTATTCAAATATTAGACTCTGTCTTGGCTGATTTAGTTAAAATAGCTATGCAGGTTGACAAATTGAAACTGATTTAACAGTTTCTGATAACAGACTGTATCAGATTTATCTATTTACAGTATGCTTAGGAAAGAGCACACAGAAGGTATTTGCACTAGTTAAAGTAAATTGAGTCAAAATGATGTGGTAGTCTTATCTTCCTCTTGGATTTTCATTCCTACATTGCTTAAGAGGGGCCGTGACACAGGATTTTAAACAGAAATGCAGATAAAACAATTATCTTCCTCTACTCAGATAACTCTTCTAATTAGAGTGCATGTGGTGGTCATCTGGAAAAGATGATGATGAGGTAGAATGAATAGACATAAAGAGCATAAAACCACTTATGTTCCAAGCTTGACGCTGCTTAGGAAGAGCTGCCTTTGTGTGATTTCATTAATCAAAATTATGTACTTGCTGTATCATGTTAGCCACACTGCAAGTGAAAATATTTAAATACATTTGCTTCAAATCTTGACACTTTCTGTTCTGCCTGGGTCAATAAATACTGAAAAATGGCAGAGATAGAAGGAAAAGGACAACTAAACGAGTTAAAGATGCCTAGGTTAAAGTAGTTTTACCTTTGAGATCTCACAGTATCTTAATGAATACACATGGGACAAAAATAAACGCACGGTCCTATGCAGTTTCTCTATCACACCTTATCACCAAACCATAGAATCATAGAATATCCTGAGTTGGAAGGGACCCACAAGGGTCATTGACTCCAACACCTGGCTTCCACATAAGATCACTCAAAATTCAAACCCTATGTCTGGGAGCATTGTTCAAACACTTCTTGAACTCCAACAGCTTGATGCTACGACCACCGCCCTGGGCAGTCTGTTCCAGACTCTGAACACCCTCTTGGGGAAGAACATTTTCCTATGCAGAAGGACACTGTGACAAAAAGTATCAGAAGATTTGCTGACATCCAAAAAGGTCACATCTACCTGTTTCCTTTGGTCAACTGCATGGGTAACCTTGTCATAAAAGGAGATGAACTTTGTCAGATAGGACTTTGTCCTCCAGGATCCATATTGGCTGTGATCAATAATAGTATAGCCTTTCTGTAACTCCCAGAAACAATCCTCTCCAGATTTTTTCTAGGCACTGAAGTCAAAGTGACAGACCTGTATTTACCAGGATCTTCTTTCCCTTCCTGAAAACTTGGGCAAAATTTGCCAGCTTCCAGTTGACTAGGACCTCTCCAGATTCCCAAAAGCACAGAAACATAATTGAGAAAGGTCTCATGATAATATCACCCAGTTCTTGGAGTACCCTAGGATAAATCTGATCAGGCCCCATGAACTTGTATGTATCTGGCAGGAGAAACAAATTCTACACAAGTTCAGAGTTGACTGGGAGTTTACTGTTACCATCGTCACACTCCTACATCTCTGGGCTCTGGGGGTCCCAACATACATCGTTGGGTTGAAGGCAGAGGAGAAGAAGACATTAACTACTTCAGCTTTGTCTGTGTCTCTATTTGTGAGGTGACCATCCTTACCAATTAATGGATCAACAACATCTCTAATCCTCCTTTTGTTAATATGCTGTTAACATATTTTAAGAAGTCCTTTTTCTTGTCCCCCATGGTACTGTCCAGCTTCAACCCTAACTGAGCTTTGGCCACACATTTTCTCCCAGCAGTGGAGAACAGTGCCTCTGTAGACCTTTCAGTTCACCCGGCCTTGCTTCCAGTGGCCATACACCATTTTTAATTTCCTAAGCTCTAGAAGAAGATTACCTTTATGTGAGGAAAGTCATCCATCTGCCTTGTATGACTTCTGACAATTTGGAATTGCCTGTTTCTGTACTCTTAAGAGGTGATACTTAAAAGTTATAAGTACTGATGGACTCCAATGACCTCAGAAGCAGTTCTCCTGTTGCTCTATATTGTATATACATATATACAATTATATACAATCATATTTATGCAGCATATACCAACATACTAGGGTTAGTGCACACTAAGTACAAAACTGCTCAGGTAGGAAAGTAGAAAGCACAAAGTGAATTACAGCAAGCTGAAGGAAAGAAGAAAATGATAGGAAGAGACACAGGAAAGGAAGAAAAGGAGATGATAAAAGGAAGGAAGATATACATAAACTGAAGATAAAATAGAAGAACAAGATAGATTTAAAGAGGAGAAAATGGCAAGGCACTCTAGAATTCCTCTGATTATAATACTCACTTCCTGAGTGGCTAGAAAAACAATAAAAATATTCATATGATTACCAGAAGGAGACAGAACTCAGTCTAAGTTACATTCTTAAGCAATTCACTTTTTACTTGTGAAAAATCTACCCAGGACACAGGTTGTTTTCTGCTGGCATTAGAAATAACATAGACATCTGTTGCTTTCTCTTCCCTTTGCAGCAGACTATGCAACATGGACTCAGCAGGACCCTGTGTGACTTCAGGTTGCTTATGTGGTAGAGCATTATGTAGCAATGAAAGGTTCAAGATTAGGATATGTCTAAGAGCATATTTGCTCTGAGGGTCAGATCTGAATTCTGCTTACTAAAAGAGAAAAACTGAGCTCCATGTATCTGAAAACTCACAGACACAACTACAAACTGGTTGTAAAATAGTCACAGTTCAAGAGAAAAACAGCCTCCTCTGACTCTCTCTCAACTTTTTCCTCTGATTTATACCAACATATGAAACAACTGTGAAAACTGGCCAAGAGATCTTATCCTTTCCTTGCTGGAAGCGATGATGGGACCTCAAGAAAATCATGTCATCCTTATTTAAAATCTTCCTACCCATGAAACTGTAGACTCACCTATCTTCCTAGCTGCCTTTCTAATTACTATTTATTTCTTTTCTTTCTTTTTCTTTTTTTTTTTTTTTTTTTTTTTTTGTCCATAAGAAGTTAAAATTATTGACATCTTTTAATGTACTTCTCAAAAAAACCCACCAACACTCAAAGCCCAAAACTAAGGGGTAATCTCAGTTCAGGTTAAGATAACAGTCAGGCAGTGTGAATTGGGCTGGCTGCAGTTTTTAAGCTTGTAGAGAAGACCAGAGTTGAGCAGATGATGTTCCATTCAGAATTGCTCTGTCTGTACTGTTATTTTAGCTGAATGTCAACATAAGCTCATCACATACAGCTTTCTGGTATATAAATGCATCTTCAATCCTTTGGGCAACAATGAAAAGTGATAGAAAAGTGATAGATGACACAAATTTCACTTTGGTCAAGAGAAATAAGATATATTTTGCTTTTCACTGCTTAGGAAGATGTTATGCTACTCTGAGGCCACTAAGGAGATTCTGGAACTAATTCACCCAGTAATTACAACATTTTTAATGTCATAAATGTTGCCATTCATACAGAAAGGATGAGACATCAAGATTAGATTTTAAAAAGGATGGACAGGCACTGTGATTCTTTAATATCTTCAGTAAAATTCACTTTCATTCTTACAGTGATATGAGAGTGTCTGAACCATGGCTGGTAATTTGCAAGTCCTGCTTTGACATACATAGAGTACTCCAAAAAAATGTGAGCATTCTGATGATGTAACATCCATTTGCTCAGAATATGCCACCCAAATAAGTTTCTTACCTTTACATGGCTCAAAATGTGATCTCTCTATGGCTAGAAAGAATAGTCATTATCGCTCCTTGAGAATACAGAAATAAAGCTTTTTTTTTCCTTTTTTTTCCTTTTTTTCCTTTTTTTTTTTTTCTTAGGAGAAATTATTATAAATTCTTTTCCTGATGCTGAAGAACAACTTAAAAGCACAAAAATGCACCCTGTTGCTAAGTCATGTAATACTGATATTTCTTTCTGAAGGCCAACTCACTCAATCAGATGACTGCACATGACCTTCAACTCCCTTGACAAAAGGAGTCTTTCATCACTGTGATTAAAGATCTAAAGTACAAGAATCTGAATCCCTTGGCAACAAGGCAGCAAATAGAGAAAAGCCTCCAAATTATTACGTATTTTAAACAAATCTTGTGACTCGAGCAGCATCTTCAAATGGGTGGATTGGGCAATGTCGCACCTCCTTATCTTTCATTTTGCTTTGCTGATAATCTCTGTGCCTAAGATAACATTTTACTTAACAAGCAATATCATTTGAAGAGAACTGTGTGAAAAGATGGTACCTTTACAGGACATTTGTGTAATGCATGGCAGTAGGAGGCCTCAGAGGACACTCAGTTTCACATCCCTTTAATGTTCCACACTGAATAAAAGCAGAGCAGGAAGATAGGCTAATCCCCCAGAAAGCTTACTATCTAATGATCCACGCAGTTTTTGGGTACCCAGCTTGAAACACAACATACTAGTTTTCAGAAGTCCCAGAGAGCAGTTGCTCTCAGCAAGAAGAACTAGGGTTGCAAGTCTTCAGCATCCTTCAAGACAAGACTAAGGAAGAAAACAAATTCTGTCTAAGACCTTGGGGCCAGCACTTCTGCTTGGCACTGTTTTTTAAAGGCATATGGTCTGCTATCAGGAAACTAAGCTGTTTTACTAGGGCCTAGCACACCGCAAATCCCCCAGATGTCAAAGATCACAGCATTAGCAAACCTTCTAAAAAATGTTCCTGTTTGTTCTTGTCTACATCAGAATGTAATGTGAAGCAGGGCCTACATTCTCCAAAGCGTTCACTGTTCATTGCTTAATATTTTACAGTTAGTACAACTTGACTGATACGACTCAAGAAGATTCATTAAAAAAAAAAAAGAGGGATCAATTTCTTCTTAACTAAAGCACACCATTTACTGTAACAGCAGTAAGCAAGGACACAAAAAATACTAAAAAGAGAAAAAGCGGTGAGAATCCCAAAGTGCTTTTTTTAATTCATTTCAGCACTAAGCAGTGTGAGAATGTGCTGAAAGTTTGAGGAGAATCTTTTTACCAAATTTGCACGGCAAGGTGTAAGAATCAGACCATGTCACTCCAAATACACTTCCAAAATGCAACAGATAATTACCAAAATTTCCCAGAGGCTAGAAAGTACATCAAAGAATTTAAAGTTCTGAAATTGTACACAGAGCTTGGTATGGCTCTATTTCGGCAAAACTCCACCGAACTTCTTGAGGACTTTTATTCAGTTGACTGCCAAGTTTAACACAAACACATCAGCTATGTTATCCCTCCCTTCCTCCAGTAAGGCTTGCTTCTCATTCGCAAAAGCAGGTTTGGATTTTACTCTCCCTGAGTGCTCCTGTGCTGAGTTTCAAACATACTGGAGACTTTGAATTGATTTATTATATTTATATCCTTTTTTTATTTTATTTTATTTTTTTATTTTTTTTCCCTCATTTAGGACTCCAAGCTTATCTGAATTTGTGGTTCAAGGCTTGATTTTGATTTTGTTTCATTTTTAACTTGGCTATATGACACAGAAAACAGGCCAGCATTTCTTGTTTAAATATTTTGCTTCTAATTTCACTGAAGCTAACTTCTCAGTGTGCTTGGTGGGTCTATTTTAACTTCAGATATCCTATGTACTCAGCCATTTATGCATTTTAATCGCTCACATTACAATACAAACACCACACCGTTTGCAGCAGAGGCCTAAAGATATGAAATGGCCATCCTCTGCTGTCAGCACTCCTTCACAATTGCTTAGCAAATGGGAAATTACAGAAGTGGAATTCATGTGAGGGTCTAAATTTCCAGAGATTCTTTGAAAAGCATTTTTAGCATACGTGCAGAACTTGATTTCATATACTCTAAGATAAGCATCCAAATGCAAAAAATGTTGGCCACAAGTAAAATAACTGCTGTATGTATTTAGCTAATGGGCTGATAATGAGTCATAGGTATTCTTGAAAGTAACACAGGGGCAGCCCCAATTTTCTTCTTTCTGCCAAAGCTGCTGCATTGCCACTTCTTATTAACATGATAACTAGTTGCTCTGACCTTTTGTTAAAAGGTCAAGTCGATCTTCAACACAAAACATAATTTCACTAGGCATAAGGTTAACAGGAAGAAATTATCTTATGGTTTCTCTTGATACAAGTAACCAATGTTTTGTAAATAAAATAAAGAAATTTGGAAAGTGGTGCTACTGCAGATTTTTTTTTTTTTTTTTTTTGAGCAATTTATGAACTTGCTTTTAAGCAACTTAAAATTTTTTAAGCAATGCCTTTGCACTGGTTAAAAGCCAATGACATCTCCTGAAATACATATCCATTTTCCTCTGAAAAAAAGTATTGGAGGAATTTAACGAGCCTTATACCTCCCAAGTTTTCAGCACACATTTCTGCCTATTTCACAAAAGAGATATGCAGTGAGCACTACTTCTCCAATACATTTGATCTGTCTCTCACTCTCCCTTTAGTTTTGGTATTCTTTCAAATGCTTTCATCTTAAAGGAACTGAAAACAGAATCGTGACAACAAGCTAGATGCTGTCTAATGTTTGGATTCATCAGAGCTTGAGTTAGAAGTGGAAAATATGTCCTACTTTCTATTTGTAACGACATTTGCATATGTGGCACGGGATGTGTCTTCTGACAGATGTTTTTTTAACTATCCTAACAAGTTAACTAGCCTTAGAAGGTAACAGTAGAGGCACAGGTTAAGTCCCAGACGGCAGACATAAATGTTCTCCGGACCAAAGGAGGGCAAGAAAGATAAGCATGAAAGCAACTTCCTGCTCTCTACCCCTTCCTGCCACTGCAGTAAGGCTCAACTGCCTCATGTGAAAGAGGGAAGTGTTTTTCAGTCACTCCATTCTTCACAGAAAATAAAAGATGGATCGTTATGTTTGTGACTAAACTTATGACACTTACTGAGTGGAAGGCACCAGCAGAATACAGCACCTACCACAAAGACTTTCTGGCACCAGAATAAAGCGTTGTGGTAATAAAATACTACTGTCAGTTCTGTGTAGCTATACTAGTTTTGTTTGTATCATCACAGCATCAACAGACCCAAAACAGCGTAGATATTGAATAAAACACACACACAAAAAATACAAAGACTGAAGCACAAAACAGTGCAGACGGAGCTTCAAAATTAAATCTCTAGCTGATCTTAAGGACAGCTCTTCAATAAATCATGAGGAAGAAAAAATAGTGACAAAACTCAAATGAATTCTAAATAAATCCTGGGTATTCGTGTGTGTTGCAGAAGCAACAAGAATACTGCCTAGAAGGGATGAGAATGTCAGACACTCCTACAGATCTTCCTACAGAAAAGCAGTTGTGTGGAACAGAGAGCAGGAAAAGAGAAAAAGAAGAATCAATAAATACATCTAATGTGAAACAAAAATTTTCCAATGTCAAATTAATTGATTATAATTTGTCTTCTTTTTTAATGGAGTGTTTGCACTCACAGAAGTAGCTTTGTGTAACAATTTTATCAGAAATGATTGAAGATTCACTCCCTGAAGACAAGCAGGGCTTGTATCTTGACAAATACAGCAAGTTTTGATTTGCACGCAATCTTCAAAGAAGGTTTGGCACACATATAACAAGGTCTTACAGTTTTCCTTGGAACTCTTGGTATAGTTGATGACTTATTTGATAAGTGTGTAAGTACTTTCACATGGTAACTTCAACAAAAACGTAAGTCCATGATTTCAGGAGTTTGCTGTATCACAGTGAATCAGAAACAACCCCGCCGTGCTCTGTGAGTTCCTCCTGGAACACACAGAGAAAACAGAAGTCAGAATCTGGGGCCCAGGTTCCAGCCTGAGTTGTAAAAGAGACAGATAACTGCTACCCTCAATTGCATAAAAGAAAAGCTCAATATACAAACAAAATGGTCACCCTGAATTGTCACCAGAGACTGAACAGCACATATTTTAGCGCTGAAAAATTAAATAAATGGATTGCCATAAGACCCTTGTGAAAAATTGCCCTCTGAATTTTATTTTATTTTTTTCAAGCCAGTCATCCATATTAATGTCATTTTTCTGCTGCTGAAACACAGAGTGGGGACACTGCTTTTATTGTGAATCTTTTTTTTTTTTTTTTTCTGTTTCTGGCAAGCATCCTAGATCTTGTAATTTAATATTCCTGCCAAAAGCACTGGAAACATTGGAGATGATCCTCATGGGATTAAGGACAAACTGTGGATTACATTCTTGGCATTGGACTGCACTGGAAGCCTGCATTTTTCTTACTGTTCCTGAAAATTTGTGAACTAAACAAATCAGGCTGCAGCAGAATGAAGAACAACTCGATGCTGTTTTATTTCTGCTTCTCAGACCATCAGTTCATTATCAGAACATTAAACTACAAACTTAGATCCAAGGATCTAATGTACTCCTGCTCTTAATCTGGAGAATATGCTTAAATTAAGTGGATGTGTTTACGCTCATTAACATTGTACGTACATTAACAGCATGAAAACATGCTGTGGTGTGGCTAAAGGCATGAATTTTATTTTTTTCCTGTACATTGAGAAATGCATACTTGGGCATGAATCCTACTCCTGTTTCACAAACGTAGGGGATGAACAACACAAGGGCACCCAAAGTGATTTGGATCAAATCTCTAAAAACCTAAGCTGCTTTATCTGACAGTGGCCAGTAATGGGTACTTTGGGAAAGAGCACAAAAAGCAGGGCAAGACTGACTCATTCCCTAATACTCTAGTGAGGTAATTTGCTGTTCAAGGACAGCCATTGCCACAGGCTGGTGTTGCACCTGTGCATTTGAAAGCTTTTCCATTATTTTTTGTTTTCAGCTCCTTTATGATTCCACTTACACTCCCACCTGCAGTAATGCCCTGAGACACTCAGTCTCTTAGTTTGTTTGCACAGTGATCCATAAAAACAACTTCCTTTTTTTTTTATTTAAGCCTGCTGCCTGGGAATTTCAACTACAATACTGTGAGAAAATAATCCTTCCCCAACAATCCTCTGTGACATATGCTCAATGTCAGGGCATCAGCACTAGAATCACTGTTTGTCCCAGCAGTGAGGCAGAGGCTGATTAAAAGCTACAGAGATACAGAGACAAATTAGATAAATAAGAAGTTTCACCTTTTGCAGATACTATACCCACAAATTGCAAGGAAAACTTTCAGAAAAATCGTACTGAATCTCAATGCTTTCTGAACATACCAAGTAATAATGAAAGCACTCTGAGATCTGGTAGATCTCCCTTGCATGATGAGCCCAGTGGTCTGCACTTTAAAAAAACAAACAAAGTTGTTCAAGCAGATAAATGACAGATGTTAGACTTCAGCACTTGCAGGATGGCCTGGAATTATGTAAGCTTGGACATTTTTCTAGATCCAAAATGTCAACCAAAGTTGTCAAATTTCTTGAATGCAAGGCATAACTTGCTGTCTGAGTTTGTGTAAGTTGTCAAAAACTATACATGAAACTGTACAGCAAAACTTAAAACATGTCAAAGCAGAGAAAACTGCCTACCAATTTAAAAGCTGCTTATCTTTTACATAAGTGCAAATGAAATGGCTAAGATAAAGACAGTACATAAAACACTGTCTTCATATTAGCAAGAAATCAATCAATTTTAAAATTATAATAACTTAAGAGCCTTGCTTATTTTCTATATTGTAAAATTTCCCCCTCAAGATAGGGGTGTTTCCTAACACACCCATACTGTCATGGAGCCCAGGGTTATACAGTATATAATATTGTCATAATCCTCTGTGATCAAACTGCCCTGAAAATGCAACAAAACTGAGTTAATGTGTTTTTAGGGAAATATCTACAGACTAATAGACTATTTCACTGATATAAATTTTTGGATTATTTAGCAACAATAAAAATAACTCATTTTTTTTTTTACATCGGATGGTTCAGTTAATATTTCTTTGGAAATATTTATGGAATCCTATGCAAATTGTAGTATAGGTTAATACTGTCGCCAACTTCTTGTTGTAAATTTAATATCCTTTCTTTTCCTTCTTGTAGCTAAATACAAAATGAGAAATAAATGGATCACAATGAAAGAGGGTCACAACGATACCAGAATGAGGGAACTGAATGAATACTCAAGTAGTGCAATATGTCTATATCTTCCACTTTCCCAAGCTCACAGAAGTAACCTTTTACATATTTAAGAACCTGACTGTAAAAATGCTGATGATGGATTGAAGCCCAAGTTTTAAACACATTTTGGTAATGTGCAACTGAGCTTTGTAACCCAAGTGACAGCCTATCCTTAAAAGCAGCAAAGACAGGTGGGGTCTCCATGCCCTATAATGTTCACATGGCCCCTGCTTTTAAAAATGAAAGCCATCCTCTTAAATCTTCCATTTATAGAAAGATGAAAACATAAGAACTTTTCCAAGGCTTCCTATTTAAAAAAAAAAACTAAGGAAGAAATGCTTCTGGTATCTCACATTAATGGAAAATGAGGACAACTGTAAAAGAGCAAACATTTAAAACTTGTGGGAGAGGAAAATTTGTAGGTGTTTTCAACAAGTAAGAGTAGAAAACTGCTCTTCTCTGCAAAAGAAAGACTCGGGATAACAATCCTAAGAATTGTGTTTCCACACACACACACAAAAAGGCCCTTGGGGAAAAACAGTGATGAACATGTGATTATCTAGCTAGGGACTTTCAAGGCAGTTTTAAAGAACAGGGGAAGAAAGGCATCTGTGCTCTGGGTTTTATTACATTTAAAAAGGAATGAAACTGAAGAAGTACGCAGAAGGGGAAGATATTGTGGCTCTGAAAACCAGCATTGTCTGGGGACATTTTGTTTCACTTAAAAGCTAAAAAAGACAATGAAGTCCCCACAGAACTCATAACAAAACACGCTCTGGAAAGAAGACTGAGTTGTATAAATAGGCAAGAAAGGAAGTGTGATGCTGAGACGCTGAGGTGGTGCACCTAAACCTCACCAGAATTTCCAAGATCTTCTCATAAGGGATCATACAGAGTAAACTGTTGGAAAACACTAGTACAGCAAATGGTAATGGATTTCAGCATGCTAGCCTGCTCCACAAATCCACTTCAGTTCATGCAAGCCAAACCATACCTGGCAGAGTTCCTCCAGAGTTCAGCCCACTTGTGAAAACTAACTTTTAAAACGTTACTGGTCTCCAAACAAACAGACACCAGAAGCTTCTATTCTGTCCTTTGCTGTCCACTGTCCTGCAAAGTACAACACTTGCATTAATCTACAGGGGAGGCTCCTGCACTTCTTCACACTCAGTCCACAAAGTCCCTGCCCATAGACCTGCCTCTACACTCCCCCGCTTCATCTCTGGCTTGACTTTCTTGCTGTTGGTCATAATGCCAAGTCCACAGAGCTAGACTAACAAAAGAGAAAAAATTAAAAAGCTCTAGCAACAAAGGAAGTGAAAGCTGTGATTCAGCAGGTGGTGATTCCTCTTTGGTAAGACTAAAAACAGACACATGTTGATTGGCCTTTTAAGGTGCTCTTTCACAAACCATGCTCAAAAGTACACAAGAACAAAGCATTGTTTGTTCCTCTCCACTCTCTAAGTAAAGAATTTCTTTTTAACACCTAACCTAAATTTACCATCTTTTAGTTTTATGCCATTCCCCTTTTTAAAAGACTGAATGATTGTAGAATTCCCATTGCTTAGATAAAATGGTTTGGATAGTACAAATGTCTGTATGTGTTGGCAACTGGAATAACACAAGGCTCATTGGAATAGAACCAGTAGCACATGGATGTATATGCACGGTTTATGCACAATATTAAAACACAAACAGCAAAACCAATAGTTCAAGATCTTATGACTGCTATGCCTTCTTTAAATGGTTGCAAAGAAGTGTGGTAGGGATTCTTCCCCACACTTAAGTCCCCTGTAAAATCTTTAGTATGCAATTTTTTTTCCAGACAAATACATTTATTTGTGTCCACTGCACCTTCTCTTCATTGCAGCTGTACACTCTGAGAGGTACCATTTCCCTTCTGGTGCTTCTATCAGTCCAGCACATCCATAACGGGACAATTCCAAAATAGGATACCTGATTACAAATGAGGTAGCGTGGCTCATTTGGATCATAGGTCTAGTCAACCCATCTATTAGAATCAGACTCTGGATTACTGCAGTTTGCTGGGAAAGTTCTTGTGCCAGTGCAGATGAAGAATACAACAGAAATGAAGAAGAGGAAGATGATGATGACTGCTGCCTTTTGGATTTGTTACTTTTGCTTTTTCTTCTATTTTGTAATCTTTCTTTGATGAATTTAATGTTTGCATTCACGTAAATTCCAGAGCTGATAATGATTATCCAGTCAAACCTCTAGATAATGAAAATTTTCTTCCAAGCTGGAGATCATTGTTCCTAAATAGCTGACTTTTAGACCAGATGTTCTTCTTCCTTCCTTCATTTGCACTGTGACTTGCACTGCTAGAGCTGCTGCCATGGTAATTGACCCCAAGCCCTTAAGGTAATGAGCCCAAGCTATACAATCCCAGTAGTTGAGAAGAGTTTGTATTGTACGCAATGTATCCAATTCCAACTGTCTCTTCAATATCTCTGTGATTCCAGCATTGTCTGCTTCAAGCTCCACTCCAAATTTAGCAAATTCCTTGTCAAGTTTTCTCACATGATGGTCTACCATATCATAAATTTAATTAGCCAGCTGTACTTTTTCATCTGCATCTTCCAAAGCCTTATAATAATTGTTTTTGATTGATGTTGTTTGTTCTTCCCTCTATTCAGGTTTTTTTTTCTTTATGTTCATTAAAAAATCATTTATCTTCTGTTCAAGCTGATCCATTGCATTCTGCACACGCAGGTTCATCCTGTGCATTTCAGTGAACCTGTCATGAAGACTTATGGGCTGCTGCTTGATCGTGTCCAGATACAGCATGGCAGTGGCTGAGCTTCTCACTAACAGCAGCTCATCCCTTCCAGTATGGAAGGCTCAGACTCAAGGGTGAGCAACGTGTTCCTGATGTATATTTTGCTTGTGGTGACAGTGATCACCATAAAACAATTATCAGACGAGAACTGTCCATCTTCTGGTGAAGAGACACCTGAGGAAGTCCTGATAGTGTGGAGAAGAACCTCACTGTGTTTTTAGATATTCAAGAGAGAGGAAACATCAATGATACCAAGAGGAGTTGAATTTTAAAGTTCTACTGACCCTCTGAATTGCTGGGGAGATGATCTTCTAGCCGTAGAAAATGAAGGGACCTTGAATGAGCATTTAGAAGAGAGGTCTGTTAATATCATCAGTAAATGCAAACTGTGAAAGGCTGATGCAAAACCTTGAACACTGCAATAAACTGTACAAAAGGAATGTCATCAATTATTAGAAGTTACCGGTCTGAATATGATTTAGTCCAGTTAATTAGACATGAACTATGACATAGCTTTGACATAGCTTTCATCCTGCCACCATGCCTTGTGCTGGGAAATGTTTTGGACGCACAAGAAGATAACACTTCCGCAATCTTAACCCAAGCTTCTGGTGTTACTGCAGCCATAGAGATCAATTTTAGCATCTGCAACACTCTCCTTCCTCTTGCCTTTTCCTTTTATAATTCATCTCCAGAAATAGGCATCAGGCACTCCTCTTCTGGCAGCCTTTCAGCACACTTATTCTTCCCCATTTTCCAGACTTGGGGGGTAATGTTACTAATCATAGACTCTCCTGTGACTTCAGGAGGAGCAGAAGCTCCTGCTGGCTCTGGCATGTTTTCTCCTTACAGAGACAAACCAGATGGGAACTCCTGTGACACTGTCTCTGTTATAGCTCTGTTACATTACTATCTTACTAAAAATACTTCAGCAGATGCAGAGCTAATTCATTCAGCAATGTAAGGCTTTGTCCACACTCTAGCAACTAAATAGTAACTGGTGAACTATAAATCTGACAGTATCTTTTTGCTCACTGTTTCTCAGTGTTCTTCAGCTGGTGACCTTATCTGCATTTACCAAATGCACACTGAAAGCACAGATAAAAAGTAAGATATAAATATAGATATAAATGTACTTTCCTAGGGTCCTATCACTGTAGTTGTAGTTGAACCTCTTACATATGTGCAATATATACTACCCTTCTCGGTACCATAAAGTGAGGTAAGACAAAATAATGTGATGAGGAACATTAATTCAAATGATGAAAAATAAACAATATTTTCTTTACTGGCCAGCGCAGTTTGGTTGTACATATACAAACAAGGTCATAAATAACCATTCTTGCATCTTTCTCACTTCTGCAAAAGGAAAGCGCATGGGATTTGCTTGAAGTTTCAACCTCAACCTGCTGTTACAGCAAAGGACCTCACAAAGGAGGACCTTACAAAGGAGGACCTCACAAAGGAGGACCTCACAGACTGCTAAGGATGAGAGGATTTGGCAAATAGGGGGAGCGTCCCATTTTCAGTCTGTCACTCCCCCTCACTTTCACCAGAAATTGCAGCCTAATCAAGCTCCAGCAACCAGCCTGAAAAATCCTACTCAGTAAAAACGTCATGCTTTCAAGGTTCAGCAGCAAGTAAATGCTGACCACAATGTGGTAACAGCAATAGAAATTCTTGCTAGATGTAAGAAAAAAAAATACTCCTCATAATGTCATTGCAGTGCTGCGACAGGAGCCCAGGCACAACAGGAAACTCGCACACAAAAGCAGCTGAACAGAAAAGCTCTGAGCAGTCTCATCCAGATAGGGAGCCATGAGCCCCTGCGGCTGGACTAGAAACATCAAGTGGCCCTGCCCAGCCTGAATTACCATATGGTATCAAAGTTTGTACTCAACTTCCAATACAAACATCAGTGAAATTCTCATAAGCATGAATGCATTTTATATTTCTTTTATTTTAGCATCAGCATTCTTTTTTTCCTTTTTTTTCCTTTTCTTTTCTCTTTTCTTTTCTTTTCTTTCTTTTCTTTTCTTTTCTTTTCTTTTCTTTTTTTTTTTTTTTTTTTTTTTTTTTTTCTTTTTTTTTTCTAATATAGTCATGTTTAAGAATCCCACTAAAAGAACAGAACTTAACCACAGCATGAAGTGGACATTATGCACACTGGTTATCATGAAAATGTTTAAGTAAATCCACTGAAAGTAATTCAAGAAGAAAGTGAGGTATCACAGCCCTCTATGGATAAAGAATGGTGCAAAGAGCTGCTTAGTGTGTCTGAACTAAGCAATCTTACCACAGCCCATGAGGTCGTAGTGTCCTCCCTCAGCCTCATATCTCTACTGCAAAGTTCACTTCCTTCACTCCTGCTGCTACTGGTTCATGTCTCCTGGTTCATTCTGGAATCTTGAAAGGATCCTGTCCTCTACAGCTGGTGGCAGAAAAGATTTGAATCCAGAGGTCTCTTTTCCTTCTTACTTGCAGAGCTTCAGCAGCTTCACAGCATCCTCTGCTGCCAAAGAACAGAATCAAATTAAAAATGGCCTAAGCCTTTGAGCGAATGTTATCACTTTACACCCTTATTCAAACCCAAATTCAGACAATGAAGAGAAGCAGATAATGAAGCCCCAATTCATGTTAGGGACATCACAAAGGCAAGGGTGATCTCTTGGATACTACTGGTGTAAAACATTCCTTAAATAACAGTAACTCAGTGTTACCAGGAATTGTCACATGCTATCATACAAATCTTACAGGATCAGGCCTTCAACACGGCTGTTACTTTTCTCAGGATGATTCTGATGCGGGCCCTCTGTCAATAATATGCATAATTTATAAAATATTATTAAATCTGCTTCTTGATTGGAAAGAAAACTCTCACAGCTCAGTTCAACACAGTACCCACAGTTGTCACTTACATGTTGGTTTGAGGAAAACTGTGGTTTTACTTGTTTGCTACAGCCTTTGGTCATTGTGGCTGTCCTTCATTGTACTGTCTCATGGTTGACGTAGCTCATTTCAGAGCAGCTGAGAAAAAGAGAAAATCAGTTTAATAGACACAGTGCTGATACTAGCAAAAAAATAAATGAATGAATGAATGAATGAAAATCAAACTTGGAACTGTAAATTGGTGCTACTTATAGCCTTTCCACATCTGGCTCTATGATAACCATACCTCTTATCACTCTTATTATGTGGGACACACTGAAAACAGTATCTCCTATTTATTTCCATGGAAACTACAACAGATACAAGGAGCACAATAACAATATTTGACAGAGAAAATTCTTGGATAGAAAACAGTGTTTTTCAACACTGGCACTACGATTAGCTGTGCATTTTCACCAGCAGTGAACAAGAATGCAGCATTTGTCAAAGTCTCCACTTGTGGATGTGACCACTGTTGCTGTCACCAGTGCTGGAACGTACTGCCCACTGCCTCACTGTGCTCACATTCATTGTTTTATCTCCAAAAATGTTCATCAAATACCAGTGATGGTCACTGAAGGTCAGTGGGGGCTTTTTTTCCAGGTGGAGGAATTCAATTCCACACCCTTGCTTCATCTGCACTCCTATGCCAGATGTCATTCTGTCAGACTGCCCCTCTGCTGCCATCTGTCGCACAGCAAAAACATGTAAAGGAACATTGGTGGGAAGGTTCAACCTCTGCTGCCATACCACCATCTGCTCCTGACAGCATGGGCTGACATAATGAAAGAGGAGGCAATACTTTCAGAATGGCTCTTGTAGAAGAAAAAAATAATAATAATCAACAAAACTGTACTTCAGCTTCAGTGATTGAAAGGAAAGTGTAAGCACATATCCTCTGAGATCTCTGGGAAGCATTCTGACTGCTCTAAGCAACTTTTCCACAAGTTGGCCAGGCATTTACAAGACCAGCAGTGAGCATGAAAAGCAGCTATGCAGCACACAGACACATCTTCTCCATGCCTGAACCTGCTAAAGTCTTGACTCATACCACAGATGCTCTGCAGCCGTGGTGACGATCCTACCACAGAGAAATGTTTTACGTGAGAGACAAGTTGGCTCCTGCCTTCATGCCATGGCGACTGCCGCGCATGACTAGTAACGTAGACATCGCAATTTGACCTCACAGACTTTGAATCATTAAGGTTGGAAAAGATCTCTCAGATCACCTATTCCAGCTGTCGGCCTATCCCCACCACGCCCACTAACCGAGTCTCTCAGTGCCGCATCTACACGGCTCTTGAACACCTCCAGGGACGGGGGGAGGGACTCCGCCACCTCCCTGTGCTGTGCTCTGTTAGTCTGCAGAGAAACGTTTCCTCATGTCCTCCCCAGCACGAGAGGAATCACCTCTCGTCCTATAAAGAATTCTAACGAGTGAAATAAGACACAGAAGAAACAAGAAAACGGTTGTGCTTTGGGGGTCGTATTAAAAAAAAAAGGAAAGAAGAAAAAAAGAGGACGCTATTGAGCTCTATCTGCTCCGCCCCGCCCTGCCCTTTCTGCTGGGATCCCGCCCCACCGCTGTCAGTGGCAGAGCGCCGCTGGTGCCCGTCATGGCGGCAGCCGCGCAGTTGCTCCGCGGGGCCGCCCGCGCCCCGCCCGCCCTGTGCGCCGCGTCCCGCCGCTGGCTGGGCTCCGCGCCGCCGGGGGTCCCCGCGGTCCGAAGCGGGCGGCGCTGGGCTGTGGCGGCGGCGGGGGCGCTGGGCGGGCTGGGGCTAGGGCTGTGGCGGCGGCGGGCCTCCATGGCGGCGGCCGAGGAGGAGGAGGAGGAGGAGGAGGTGCGACGGCGATTCATGGCGCCGCCGGTGAGCGGGCTGCGGGAGCTGCGGCGGCGGCGGCGGGAGCTGGGGAGCCGCATGGAACTGCTCATCATGGAGACTCAGGCCGAGGTGTGCCGCGCTCTGGCGGCGCTGGACCCCGGCGCCTCTTTCGCCGTGGACACCTGGGAGAGGAAGGAAGGTGCGGGGCACGGGGCGGCCGGGGGCGGCGGGGCGCGGGGGGCTCCCGGCCCTCGGTGACCCGGTGCGGCGTTGGCAGGCGGAGGAGGCATCAGCTGCGTGCTACAGGACGGAGAGATCTTCGAGAAGGCGGGCGTGAACGTGTCGGTGGTGTTCGGACAGCTGTCCGAGGAGGCGGCGCAGCAGATGAGGAGTAGGGGGAAGGTCCTGAAGGCCACCGAGGATGGTAAGGGGACCGCGAGGGGGAAGGGAGGGAAGAAGGGTGCTCCGATATATTATTTCAGAGGAGATTCAGGCTGGATGTTAGGAGAAAGGTCTTCTCAGAAAGAGTGATAAGGCACTGACACAGGTTGCCCACGGAGATGGTGGAGTGACGGTCCCTGGAGGTGTTCAAGAGCCGTGTAGATGCGGCACTGAGAGATGTTTTAGTGGGCACGGGTTGACAGTTGGACTAGGTGATGTGAGAGGGCTTTTCCAACGTTAACAATTCTGTAATTATCCCTTTTTTGCATTTTTAGGACAAATGTAGAAAAAGGCTTTTAATGAGGCACATAAAAAAATACGTGGATGAGAAGCAAATTTCACACAGAGTAATTATTATTGTGAAATTTGCGTGTAGCCGAATGACAGCTTGAAAACTAAGATAGATAGCAATGTTCCTTAAAAGGTAATAAATGAAGTTATTTGAAAAACTCTAGATTTTCTTTCTGTGCATCTTTTTACCTAGGAAAACTGCCTTTCTGTGCCATGGGTGTAAGCTCTGTTATTCATCCAAAGAATCCTCATGTTCCAACCATGCACTTCAACTACAGATACTTTGAAATTGAGGAAGCCGACGGTAAGAACTAGAAGTCAGTGCAATACACTTGATGTGTACCACTCTGTATGAAGGAATTGTGACGACATGGCTAGGCTAAGAGGTTAAGAACCAGAGGACTTTTTTTGCCAGCTGTGGCAAGAGCCTGTTGAGTAGCACTGCTTCCTGGAGTTTAATAGAAGAAAGGAATAATGGTTTATTTTGTATTGTACAAATAGTTGTTCTTGGTGAAGCACTAGCAATGTATTTCTGTTTGGAAGGTGGGCTTTTTGGTTTGTGTTTCTTTGTTGGTTTTTTTTTTTTTTGATGTTGTTGCTTGCTTCTCTCCTATAGGAACTAAACAGTGGTGGTTTGGTGGTGGAACGGACCTCACTCCGACTTACTTGAATGAAGAAGATGCTGTACATTTCCACAAGACTCTGAAAGAAGTTTGTGACAAGCACGATCTGAAGCTGTATCCCAAGTATAAGAAATGGTATGTGAGAGATGTACTCAGATTCCAAATTTTGTGAGAGCAAAAAGCAGCGTTAGAAATTGCCAATTAAGTGTATTCTAAGAACAGTAGGTTCTCTTCTGCCTTCTGGTGTCAGCAGATCCTAGTGAAAATCAGCGGATACGTACTCTGGGACAAAATGTAGTTTGAAGCAGTCTCTTATTTACAGAAGCCTGAGAGAGCTGAAGCTGAGATCTGTAAACTGAATAAAAAAATAAGCTGACTCTACAGATTTTGTAAGCCACAGACCTCATTAGGCATCTTAAATGTTCTTTTTATCCTCTGGTGTCAAACTAGGATGAGATTTTTGCCTCAGAGGCCTGTGGACTTTGGACTTGCACTTTTTCTGCTTACAGTGAACTCATGGTAAATGTGCATGTCTAAATTCCACTGAAGTTATTCTTCATTCATCATGTCTTTCATTATCCTTCTTTCTTCCTTTTTTTTTTTTTTTTTGCAGTGTTGTTAAAGGAGCTTCTCCTTAATGTAGAAGCTTCATGATTTTGGTGCTTAGTTTTGTTCCCAGTGTTACGTTCACATAGTGTTCAACAGTGTATTCTCTAAAGATGTGAACTTTGAATGTTCTTCTTGAGCTGAGAGATGTAGTTGACAGGATCCTTCCCTGCTGTTCAGTGGGTGCTTGCTGCTCTGTCTCTGATAATCCTATCTGCTGCAACCTATGGTATCCAGAAAGGACGGTTAGCCTTTTGTCACCTACGAGGTCTTGCCTGAGGACTGGAGATAACGTGGGTGTTGTAGTTTGGGTGTGAACCACTTAGTCCAGGAGCACACCTTAACATTTTAAGATTACAGACTGTCTGATGGATTTTTTGCGTGCTGCTTCAGAATGCCTACCCTAATGGTCATGTTGTTTGCAGGATAAGGAGGCAAGCAACACCAGCAGCTGGAGAACAGAGAGATGGATGTCTGTTCTTAGTCTGAGGGGCAGCTCAAAGGAGGACATTTGTCCATTGTGTCCAGTGGACAAAGGCGGTTTTCCCAATCCCAGCATGAGCATTTGTTGTAAGCAGCAGCTGTGTAGGGGCATGTTGTTCTCATTGCTGGAGGACTGTGAATCTCCTCTGTGCTTCTACTAATTTGTATTGCCTTTTTTCCATCTTTTCTCAACCAGAAAAGGTCTTGTTACGTTTGCCACTTTGCCTTCCTGATCCAGCTTTAAAGCAGCCTTTTTTTCCAAACTCTTCCTGCTGCTATAAAATAAAAAAGCTGATCATCTCAGTGAATGAAAAAAAAAAATAACTTAGGTTATCTATTTCCCTTCCTCTATGGCTGTGCCAATTATACTGCTTGTTAACAGTAACTGTGGATGGACACATGTATGGTGTGCTAGTCCTAAAGGAAGACAGGATTTCCTTCTTGTTGTTGGGTTCTGCTTCCCTTCCATTTCTGCCCCTAGGTGAAGACTTGCAGGACACGGTTGCCTAAGCAAGTTGAATGTGGATATAGTGAATCAGCTGACTTACAGTAATTGCATACCTATACGCTCCCAATGAATACAAAATGGATTAATTTTCTCCTCATTATAGGATAAGCCGCACATATTCATAAACTTGACAGTGAGCTGCGAATCGCCAGTGCTAGAATGACTCCATCTTCCAAACTTAAACTGTTATAAAGTTTTTTTTCAAGGAAGGCTGCCTCGCTTTTTTTTTTTTTTTCCTTCCCTGTTATTGACTGGCCTTTTTATCCAGTCTTGGGTTTGCTGATTTTTTTTTTTATTATTATTTTTATTTTTTAATTTTAATGCAGGAAGTCAATTTTCTCACAGTAATAGCAAAAAGAATAAAGAGATTATTTTTAAGCTTACTGGTTCATTTCACATTTGTCTGAAAGTAGTACAAATAGTCTGGGATCTGTATATATTTCAGGGAATGAAATTTAGAAAGATCTGTTAGGGTGAGCTCCTCCTCATAAGTAGAGAATATGGATTAGATGACTGTTAGAGGACTACACATGAAAATGTCTCCATGGTCACTGACTGTTACACATTCAGTGGCCACAGCTTTGCGATGCCCATTTAATCAGAGCTTTCAGTGATTGCATTCTGCATGGGGCTGTACAGTACTGCTTGTAACAGTCTGTGCAACAGTAAGGCACGTGGCACTGTGAGAACTGACTTCCCATCACTATTTCGCTAGTGCTGTCCTGTGCCAGGTAGCAGATAAGGGTTTTTTTTCATGGGTCCTATTAATAACTGTCTGCTGCCCCATCTAGGTGTGATGACTACTTCTATATCAAGCACCGTGATGAGCGAAGAGGGATTGGAGGCATATTCTTTGATGACATGGACTCTCCTTCCAAGGAGGAAGTATTCCAGTTTGTACAGAGCTGTGCCAAAGCTGTAGTGCCTTCTTATGTTCCCATTGTAAAAAAGCACTGCCATGACTCCTACACACCAGAGGAGAAACTGTGGCAGCAGCTTCGGAGAGGACGGTGAGTATCAAAGGAGCAAAAGAATACACGGGAGGTGGATGAGACTGGTTAGAATAAAATGAGCTAGTTCTTCATGGTCACAGGGCTTATGTACTGAAGTGCATTTTATACCCTGTCATGGCATGGGGCAAGTTCACTTCAGAGTTGCAGCGTTTCTGTGTACAGAACAATTCTTGATGTTCAGTGCTAGCTTGCTGGGGAGATGCTAGAAAAGGTACTAGCACACCCTCATCTGTACCTCTTGCTCTCCTATGTTGCAACAGCATAAGCAACTCATACAAAATGCTGCTGTTTCTCTCAGATTCCTTTATAAAACAGGAAAAGCTGCTGCATTTAGTAACAAGCAAAGGGGTGCACATGTGCACAGTGTCCTGAATCCCACCTTTGGCAGACCAGTGATATGCCCTGTCACATGAGGAGCATAAGGGTAAGGGAGTCATGCTTACTATTCAGTAATGAAGCTAAGCCCCAGGAAGGCACCAATTTACCCAACAGTACTTTCAGTTACTTACATATATACTTAGTCTGATTTTTTTTTTCACTGAAATGAGTATGCCATGAACTCTTTGCAAAGGAACAAAGAGGGGTTTTGTTTTTCTGTCAAAGCAAAAAGTCACTGGAACTTAAAAGACTTTTGAGGATGTATATTACGATGAAGGACCATTAATGCTACAAAAGCTAATCAGTCAATACTCTTGTTTCTGTTCTATCTGAGCATATGGAGAAATCATATATGTGCTCTGTGCAAAAATAGGAACTATTTGCTTGCTGCTTTTTCTGCAAAGAAACCTGTAAAAGTGGCATGAAGATGGCATAAACATTCCAGTTTCAATTATGGGCTTACAGCAGTAACCCCCAAGTAAGCCATCTGCTTAATTTGGTGGAACTGTTTCTTGGGGCATTGGGCTTTCAGGATCCATTCTGTGAATGGAATTTGGCAAACCTGGTAAGATTATAAGGGGAAGTAGCTGCTTCAAGCTGCATCCAGGACTAGCTCAGCCTGCTTATTGCACTGAACCAGCCTGCAGATTATTGGGCTAGTCAGAGCTCTCTATTTCTGCAGATATTAAGGGTCCCTCTCTTTCCATTTGTCTCTTAGGTGCTAATACCTCCATACTGGTTGTTGAGGTAAACCCTGCAGAATTGTCACTGCTCTGTTTGTATGCTGAACAATTGGCTTCAAAGTGGGGTTCATTCTGACAGTCAGTATGGTTGAAAACCTGTTTTTGTTTGATGTCTGCTGTCTGAAGAAAGCAAAATCCACTTCCGATAATAATTGTTCTTTTGCTGCATCTTCGCTCCCCATAGATATGTGGAGTTCAACTTGGTTTATGACAGAGGTACAAAATTTGGCCTGTTAACACCAGGATCAAGAATTGAGAGCATTCTTATGTCTCTGCCACTGACTGCAAGGTAAGGGAATAGTTGTATGGAGTTACAGGTAGGCACTCTTCTTACTAAAACACTTTATAGGATTAAATCAATGGTCTGTTTTGGTGTCTAGTCTCTTAACACTGGTTGGTTCATGCCTGATACAAGAAGTGGCTAAATATATGTGGGTCCTTGTCTGTTCTGCTACGCTCACTCATTCATCAGTAATATATGGTTTAGTTACTTTTTTTAATGCTTACTTAGTGCCTCTTGATAGATTTCCCCTGCTTCCTCTCTGGGTGTTTTTGTAGTAGCTCTTTGAAAAGCACGTGAACTTCTGGCACTCTTGACAAGCCTGTGGCAAGGAGTTTTACACTTAAATTGTGTGTTGTTTGAAAAAGTGCCTGTTTTCTACTTGCAGCCAATGATTGTTTGACTCTTCAGATTTTCTTCTTGTTTTCTCTGTAACAGCTCTTATTTCATAGACTTCTGTTGTTACTTATCTACCTTCTGAGCTGATAAGTGCCCTTTTTTAAAGGGCACTTTATATGATAAGTGTTCCACACTTTTTGTCACATTTGCTACTTTTCTCTAGCCAGTTTTCTTTGTCCTTTCCAAGCTGGGGATAAGGATCAGACAACAGAAGCTGTATATCCGAGATGCAGGTTTGCTGCTGGCTCATACAGAGGCATAAGGATGTTTTTTGTTCATTATTATTAATCTTAATATGCTGCTTGCTAGTTTTGAGATGGCTTTTTCATAGAACAGTTAATACACCACAATCTTACCTGGGCAGTAAAAGTTAACTCAGTCTCTCAATGTGGGTATTTCCTCTCTGTGCACTGTTTTAGAACAATGCCAAATTGCACCTAGCGATGTTTAGTTATTTGGCCTGTAGCTTTGCATCCTTAGGAGAGGCAACTGCAGGCAGCAGGGCAGTCTGAATGCATTTCCCCTTTCTCTGCAGGTGGGAATACATGAACACACCTCCAGAGAGCTCAAAGGAAGCTGAAATTCTAGAGGTTCTCCGCAATCCCAAAGACTGGGTGCACTGATGTGGATTGTGAAGAAGGTGGATTGCTTATACTGAGCCATTACAGAAGAAGAGGAAAGCCTACAAGCCAGCTCCTCTGAACTGCTGCTGCACGGCGTCTTAGTATAGCTATTTCTACTCTTACCTGGTGCCTTAATGATGATGCTGTAGTCTTGTTTTAACTTGCAAATATGTGACCTCTTTCTTTAAGAGTGATCAGCTGATGTTGTCATCCTTTGTTGATGTTGCCTTGTGAAGGACTGGTGATACCCTCCCAGGGCTAGTGTGCATGCTTATGAACTTCCTCAACTGATTTGTGTGTGATTGCAAAATGTTAAACTACTGTGAAGCGTTCCCCCAGTGGAATTAAAGCACTATCTGTGCCTAGATGGCACTGCTTACTTGAGAACAATGTTGGGAAATTCTAGAAATATTTTTAAGAATAAAGTGAATATTTGGTATGATTTTAAGTCTTTGAATTCACGTTCGTGAACCTGTGAAAAAGACAGCACCATGTTTCATCTGGAGGTGGAGAACAGTGGAAACTGGGTTAGGGTCCCAGTGGTGCCTGCTGGGTGCAAGAGTTGGCTGTGTGCTTTAAAGAGAAGCTCTTGAGTGCTGCTCTCACTAGTTCTCTCTCACCTGCGATCAACCACACCAGCACTTCCTCTCTGCCCACTCCTTATCAGGAAGGACTGGGTTGGGCAGGAAGCTGCTCCAGCTGCTATCCCGGCGCTGCGAGACTGGCAGCCATTCTCACTGACAGCCGGAGGTCCGGCCCGGACCCACTGCTTTTTCTCTCCCTTCTGCAAAGAAACACCTAACGCAGAGAGCACACAAAACTTCTCCGTAGCGGAACGCGTTCACGAGTGTTGCAGCCTTTCCTCAGTAATCAATGAAAACCAACAAAAACATCCTCAGCATCAAAAAATAGCTGGCCCGTACGGGGATCGAACCCGCGACCTTGGCGTTATTAGCACCACGCTCTAACCAACTGAGCTAACCGGCCACGCTGCAGGCGGTTTAATTGCGTCCAGACCTCACCGGTTCTTCCAATGCTACGTTGGAGGTACTCAAAATACCAAAAAATCTGATTTTCACCTCTCGCAGTTATGCGCGGCACAGCAGCATAGTCCCTCCACGATTATTCGTGCAGCGCTACAGAGCCAAAATGAAGAGCCACCTCCCCGTCGGGGAATCGAACCCCGGTCTCCCGCGTGACAGGCGGGGATACTCACCACTATACTAACGAGGAACTGGGCACAAACTTTGATGTCCGGCCAGCCCGCCAAAAAAGTCCGCGAAAGCGCCCTGGTGTGTGAGGAGATTCTGCTAACCTGTGGGTACACAAATTGCCACTTTCTTTGTGCCGGTCTCCACGGGAAACCAGAATCCCTCTCAGCTGGAAATCCAGATAGACTGCGTGTAAAACCAAAGCTCAAGGAAAACAGACAGGAAATAGGTTGTAATCCCTTCCATCCTGTGGAAAAGTAGTTGTGAAGGATGATGCCACTAAACTCCAGCCCTTAGCTTCATCAGCTGGCAGGGTGAGTGGGTCCCTCACCTATCTTCTTTCCAACCAGTATCACCTAACATTAAAAGTGATAATGTAAATAACACAAAATGAAGATAGCAGCTGTACAGAGAAAGCATACAACTGTGTCATGAGAGCACAGCTGCTCGCTCAAAACCGAATAACTGCCATGAGGAATCACAGAATCATAGAATGGCCTGGGTTGAAAAGGACCACAATGACCATCTGGTTTCAACCCCCCTGCTATGTGCAGGGTCGCCAACCAGCAGACCAGGCTGCCCAGAGCCACATCCAGCCTGGCCTTGAATGCCTCCAGGGATGGGGCATCCACAGCCTCCTTGGGCAACCTGTTCAGTGCGTCACCACCTCTGTGTGAAAAACTTCCTCCTAATATCTAACCTAAACCTCCCTTGTCTCACTTTAAGACCATTCCCCATTGTCCTATCGCTATAGGGCTGGCACAGGGCACTACAGGCCTGCTGTATGCCCCATAATTTTCATATATAATCTACTTGGGTTAGGACTGGGCTGACATTAGGATCACAGAGAAAACGGGGTGGGACACGCTGCACAATCCTGACTGGAACACTCAAGACTGGGAGAAGCAGCAGATCTTACATTGGTCTTTCAGTGAGGTTATTAACCCGCAGGTTTTACCAGACGATCGGGGTCACATGGAAGGGTTTTGGCCATGAAATACTGGTCGGGAAAGGCAGTAGGTTCCAGAGTTCCGACAGCTCCAGCAGCCCAGGAAGGCGCACGTCACAATCAGACATCTCACGGACTGCCAAACGGCAGCTCGGCAACGCAGCTGCCGCACCTCCCGTCTGCGCTTTCACGGCAGCCAGAGAGCAGAAAAAACACCCAGCTCCCTCCTCGTTAGTATAGTGGTAAGTATCCCCGCCTGTCACGCGGGAGACCGGGGTTCGATTCCCCGACGGGGAGTCGGCTGGTATATTTTTGCCGCCCTTCAGCGCACAGCGCGTTCCGCCAGCGGCGGCGCTGGAAGTAGATGGCGGTACAGCGCCATACGGCGTGCGGCGGTGGCGCCGGGCACAAAGCGGCCGTGATCGTATAGTGGTCAGTACTCTGCGTTGTGGCCGCAGCAACCTCGGTTCGAATCCGAGTCACGGCAGGGTAATTTTTTTTTTTTTTTTTTTTTTTTTTTATTTGTAAGTGTTTTACTGCCCAGCCAGCGGCAGGACGAGGTACTGATATGCCGGGGTCCGTTCGACTAGCTGGACGGGGCGCAGCTGGCGAGCCATAGGCCGGAAGCGCCCAGGGTGGCGATTTCTGGCAGGAAACGCGAGAGCTGGAAGGAAAAAAAAAAAAATAAAACGGAAAAGGTAGTGGCCCGTACGGGGATCGAACCCGCGACCTTGGCGTTATTAGCACCACGCTCTAACCAACTGAGCTAACCGGCCTGCTCAAGGACCGCGCCCCGCGCCTCCAAGCGGCGGCCTCGCACGGCGTGTGTGGCCCAGAGGCAGCGCGTTCCGGTGGGTTGCCGACGGCTCGGGGCCTCCTGAGGCCTCGGTGGCATCAGGGAAAGGGCGGAGGCTCCGAAGGGTAACGGCGGCACGGCGCGGATCCGCGCTGCATAGCGGGAGGCCAAAATGGCGCGTCGTGCAGTAGTCGTGGCCGAGTGGTTAAGGCGATGGACTAGAAATCCATTGGGGTCCCCCCGCGCAGGTTCGAATCCTGCCGACTACGGAACCATTATTTTTCCACCCGGAGGCACCGCCTTCCCTCCCGCACCGCTGGGTATTTTTTAATTTATTTTTCTTTTCCGCAGCTCTCCTACAAACGTTTTCTCCCCGAAGTGGGAGAGTTCCGGACGGCCCACCCACGGCTCACAGCAGGGAAAACTTCTCAGCGCCATACCTCGCTTTTCGTCGCGCCGCTCCCGCGAACCCCTCCCCCACCCCACACCGCGGCCCATTTGGGCGGGGCGCGGCCCCTACGACTGCGGCCTTCCCGGCGCCGTGGCTTAGCTGGTTAAAGCGCCTGTCTAGTAAACAGGAGATCCTGGGTTCGAATCCCAGCGGTGCCTGTGAGGGCAGCGACTTTTGTCTCCCAAGAGTTGAACGAGTGCAGCAGGGAAAACAGCTCACAGCCACCGCTCGTTGTGCTTCTCGCAGAGCGGCTGAGGTGCCTGCTCTGCCCTCACCCTGCGGGTGTTCCTCAAATCGCACCCTCACCTTCCACTACCGTTCCAATGTTTTTGCTTCTGTTAATAAAAAAAAGGCTCGGACAGAGTTCCAAAAGTGAAACTGGCCCGTAGGGGGATCGAACCCGCGACCTTGGCGTTATTAGCACCACGCTCTAACCAACTGAGCTAACCGGCCCCCTTATTTTTGTTTTCCGCGCCACCCCTGATCCCGCTTCCTGCATCAGGTGCCGGTGTCTCCACAACCACTGGTGCAGTCTCGCGAGCAGCATTTTGCCCATGACAGGAACAAAAGCGCAGGCATAACGCGTTTCCTCGGCAAAGCCTCCTCCCTGCTCTGCTCGTTAGCCGCGCTGCGAAATAGTTGCTTCTCTCCGCAGCCCCTCGCCCTTGGCCCCCCGGTTTGGCAGTGCCCTCCCCGCCCTCCTCTGCCTTCTGCTCATCCTCCGTAACGGCGCGGACTTGAGGCCCCACAACCGAAAGGCCGCAAAGCAAGGAAAAAAAGAAAAAATAAAAAGCAAAAACTATTGTCAGGAGTGGGATTCGAACCCACGCCTCCAGGGGAGACTGCGACCTGAACGCAGCGCCTTAGACCGCTCGGCCATCCTGACGCCCTGATAGTGGCCCCCAACCGGCCCACCTCGGCCCCGTGCTGCGCCCAGCGCATGGATAATCAATGCAAAGGTGGAATATAGAATGGTTAGGGACAAAGATGGGGGAGATGAAAGCAGGGAAATTTTGCTACCAATGAAAAATAGTTGCCTAGAAACATTGCTCAGCAGCATATATTGGTTCTGATACGAGAGACAGGATTTGAAATTCATCTCCAACTGAATAATAATAATAAAAAAAAGCATCACTTAAGAAAGAATAGATCCACGTTAAGTAAATCCGTGTTGTGAGAGGTAGCAGGATACATTTTTCACACCGAGGTGGTGATCCACTGAACAGGTTGCCCAAGGAGGCTGTGGATGCCCCATCCCTGGAGGTATTCAAGGCCAGGCTGGATGTGGCTCTGGGCAGCCTGGGCTGCTGGTTGGTGACCCTGCACACAGCAGGGGGGTTGAAACTTACATAATCATTGTGGTCCTTTTCAACCCAGGCCCCTCTATGATTCTACGGTATGAAAGGTTTGCACTGAGAAATCTTGCTTTACTTAGTATTTAGAAGAATGAAATAATCAGAAACTCAGGACACTTTCTGTTTCATAGGAACATAAGAGAAATCTACTCTGCTTGAATCAACATTTTGAGCACAGTAGAGAAACTGCATCTTCACTTAATATAAGAAGCCCTGAGAAGAACAAATGAATAAAGTATTCCTCTACATCCTTCATTTTGTTACTGACAGATTCCAAAGTTGCTATCATCTTCCCTTACCATTATCCTCAAAAAGACTTTTCTTCCTGATTTCTTCAAGCCAACCCAGCTTGCTTTGTTTCTGATCTTTCCTCCCTCACACTCATCTCTCTTGTTCTTGTTTCCTTTAGGACTGTGTTCTTCCTGTCTTGAAGAGGAAAGAAAGTTTTCTAACTAAAAAATGTACACAGGAATCAAAGAAATAAGCAAATATTTGCTTTTATTATTTTCTTAAAAGTGTTTAAAATAGCTTAATTTATAACGATTTCATTAACTTTTGGATACACAATCTCATTTTTGTACTAAATTGCTAATGTTGGTAACCTTCCTTTTTCCTGGAAGTTACAAAATGTAGTTATTTATCTAAAATAAACAACCACCTTAGAACAGCATTCCTGTCTGCTCAGTTACCTGAAGGCATAACATCACTTTCCACTTCTATTGCAAAGGGCAATTAGATGCCAAAGAGAGTTTTGAGGTCAGCCAGAGTGAGCTTTGAGGTTTCCCCTTTGCCTGCCAGCACCTGTTGGGCGAGACCTTTCTTCCTGGTCTGGAGTTGTACGATATTTTCTTCTACTGTTCCTTCACAGACAAACCTGAAAATCCAAAGCCACATTGCATCAACTGCTAGGAAAAAAATTGCTTACAGAATGCTGACAACTTTCTCTGTAAGTGTCCAAAAGTTTGTCTCAAATATTAACAGCTTAGTATGTAATTGACAAAATGTACCCACCCACAAAAACAACAGTTCTCCCTTACTGTAACTGAGGACTGGTAGGTGCCAGCCCTGATTTGGTCTTACAATAGATGTTACAACATTTCAAATAAAAGCCTGATGTAATTTAAGCCTCAACGTTGGTCATCTGAAGCAACAGTAATTATATGATAAATTCCCATTAGGTGGTGTGATAACAGATGGCACCTTTTACACTAAAAGCATTATACACAAATCAGTGTCTCAGATTTCAGGTGCTTTCAACTGAATGCGTTTACAGTAACTGAGCTATATTTCCCCACCTTAACATTATAGATGTTACAGTTTATTCTATAGGCCAACCTTGCCACTTGTTAGAAGTGCTCTATATGTTACTTACAATAGACAGGTCCAGGCTCAGGGAGCATGGTGGCTACCTCTAGAATACTAATTTAAGAAAACATCAAGAAGCATCCTCAAATGCTTATTGCCACGAGATTCCCAACCATCCTACAATGCTTAGTTATAAGACTGTATGCTCCAAGACAGATCTGCTTAGGGAAGAGCCAATGAGATGTGAGACTATTCCTGCCCCCAGTATTGTTTGTTTTTGTTTGTTTTTGGTGGGGTGTGTTTGCTCATTTTTTAAAGTTTAGCACCACAATTACTAAGACCAAAAGGTTTAACATTAAATAGCCAGAAGAAATGTGCACTCTCTCTCAGTGCTCAACTCACAATCCAACTGAGTTTGTGCCCAGCCTCACATAAAGGAACAAGCCTCAAAGGAAGGTCTTGTTTCACAAGCTAAAGGCAGACATGACAGTACATGGCTAACAGCTCCATCTACAGGTGCAGACCTGTGTATCACAACATCCTTCTGCTGCCCCACTCGGTAAATGCGGTCGCAGGCCTGTTCCTCGAGTGCAGGATTCCTACAAGGAAAGGAACAACTCGCATAAGCCCCTAGGCTGTGTTCAGGAATTACTAAAATACAGGTGTCTTTACACTGCTCCTTTCGTCTACCTCCAGAGCCTTCTGTTCTCTTCCTTTATAGAACTACAGCCTCCTCCCACGTTACCTCAGCTTTACTAGCTTGATGACCAATATGCACCCAACACTATTTCCTTTGCAGGTGACCCAGTAACCAGGAAGGTTACTTTACTTCCTGGAGAAGTAACCTGCTGCAACTCCACACAAAATCAGCTGTCTGAATTAAACCTGTGTTCCAATCAGCCCCTCACTTCTGACCAATAGTTAATGCTGACAGGAAGCTGAGGAGCTGCTGAACAAAGAGTGAAACAGGAAGGCAAATACCTGAAAAAGGCTTTTGATCAAGAACATTACATAAGAAATGGGTGGCACACAGAGGGAGTCACTTCCTTATTGTAGAAATCTCCCCTTAATGCTACCCAATAGCTAGATCATGTACCAAAGCATGTTAGCCTGCTTTGGAGGTTCCCACTTGCAAAAGGGTAGTTAAACAAACAAACAAAAAGATCAATAAAATGTGGTTCTGAATGATGAGAGACAGCATAAATATCAGGAGTTCATACTGCTTTCATAGCTCTGTAAAACCCAAGGTACGCTAGCTACGCTTACTGACAATGCTCAAGACAACCTTATTTATTTCAATACAAATTCCCTATGGGCTTTACTGTACTTTTATTTATTGCTGCTTGAAATTTAAGCTAGGGATTTTTGCCCAGCAGGACTGTACTTCATGGCTGTGTGCACTGGATAGACAAATCCAAGATAGAGTATTTTGGAGGAAAACTACAGCAAAACACTTTTCTACAACTAATCATTAGCCCTTACACTCAGCTGAACTATTCCTTCCTACTCAGCTGTATCAGAAGTCACAACACACATGGTGTGGAAGAAAGCAGCATGCCCTACATAATTCCTCATAGATGGAAATTTTATTTTTCTTTACCAATGCATGTCAAGGAGAAAGAGGTGGTTTCCTCCAGTCAAGTTCAAGCCAACACCTCCAGCCAGCAGAGAGACCAACATTACCTTCAAAGACCAAAACAGAGATAAGAGAAAATTAATGCTTTATATATGCCACATTAATTTGAAATAAAGACCATACCAAAGGATCTGTTTATCCTATTTATATGTATGCATTTATTATGTGTCTGGAAGCCTGCCAGATGTTACTTAATGAGACACAGAAAGCTGTAAGAGAAGAGACCAGAAGATAAGACTCTAAGAGAGACCAGCTTAACATTCCACATCTATTACACTGACAAATGTTTAAGGACTAGAGAAAGGACCTGCAAAGTTCATCCTCTCTCCATGCCCCACTTAAATGACTGGCCTTTCTGATGACAGCCTGTTGCCAACAATGGTACCAATTAGCACCCACTATGAATTAAGAATCAGAATTACTTCAAACACAAGCAACTGGACTGAAGTGGCCTGCCACTCATTTCACATTGCTTACACATAACCTAAAGTTTAGAAAAAGATGAGTAGCTGGGAGGAAAGGGAGTACAATAGTTGATCAATTGAGAGAAGATTCTTGTACAGCAAAAGAATTGAATATGTTAAGTACAGAGCTATTTGTTATATATATGTATTGCTGAATTTCACAGTATGTTAAAACACTGATCTTGTTCAAGAACTTAGCTATTCATATAGCTTGTAGAAGTCGTCCTCTGTTTAAGTTCAAATCCAGAAGGAGAAAGATTGCTTTCCAGACAGCAGCTTGTTTAAGAAATCCAGAAAAGTAAACAAACTAATGCATCACTTACTCCCTTCCCAGTATAGATCTGTCCTGAGAAGAGGCAGCCTCTCCTGCCTAACTTACAATGATGTCAGTGTTTAGATCAAAGTGCACCACTATGAATAATGAATTTGGATTCAGACTTCTTCAGATATTTGGCAAGTTTCCTTCCCTTGGCAAAAACAGACTAGGAACTATTTTCATGAAGAGCCTGTAGTTCAGCAGCATTAAAAAAATAAATAAATAAATAATAATAATATATATATATACACACACATTTATATTTGAAAGTGAAAGAAATTACAGTGAGGTAACCTTATTCTGAAATCCCATCCCAATTCCAGTCTCTCTATTATTGTACTGGGGTGAGATATGTTCTTAATCTGTCTACATTCACAGCTTCAGCTGTTACCCTCTCTTCTCAAAATAGATTACAGCCTGGCACAAGGTACCTGCTGTGCTGCAGAACAGCAAGAAAATCTTACAGGTTCCTTGGCAAGCAGGGGATATAAAGAAAGAGATCTGTTCCAGTGCAGTGATAGGAGTTGGAAACAACTAACCTGTCATGAGTGGAGCTAACTGGCCCCATAGCTTATTCAATGCATCATTTCATTGGAAGATTTGGGCAGCCTCTGTACTAATTTCTAAGTCAGATGTTCAGTTCAGAACAGTTAACATCCAAAGGAACTTTCCACAGCTGCTCCTGGTCATTATAAATTCTACATCTATTTTTACAGCTACCCCTTTCCCTGTTGATCTTGGTACCTCGATATCCAAATGAAAGCAGTGCCAGCAAGTGAAATCATGAAGTCACCTCTTGTAATTGCTCATAACAATACCAGTAACTGCTTCCCTGCCACGATTTCATACCTGAGGCCCTTTGGGATTGTTATTGAACTCCTCTACCACATCCATTCTCTGCTTAGGATTAACAGAGCCATCCACCATTGAATACTTCAGCCCTAGTCTCTGGAGGTGCACAGCCACAACTTTCAGCATGCTTGTCCACTGAGACACAACAACACTGGAGAAAGAGAACAAGGAGTTTAGAACAGATCCTATGTGTAGTCTGAGAGCTTGGTTATTGCAGTGTCTCACCCAAGAGGACAGTGCCCTATTCCCAATTGCAATCTGGGCACAAAGTCCCCTCTCAATTCAGAAATAGATTCACTATTATTAAGTGTAGTGCCACAACCTACTGAACAGGGCTAATAACCAACAAACTTGAGTCAAAGTAACTCTATTTTCACCACTGTTTTTGAATTTTACATTGCCAGCCATCAATCTCAAGTTGTAGCATTTTCCACAAAATGAATCAACAGCAAACACCAAATTTGATTTTCTCAGGGTCTTTCACTCCCCACATTTGTTTGGATTAAACACTTTGGAAGGCAGTCATTGTTCAGTAAGTTTTTTTGTTGGAGAACAAAAGTAATGCTGGTTTCTCATTCTTTTGGTAGGAATATTCTTTTGAAGAGAATTCGCACCCCCCAGGCCCTGTACATAATGACACAACTGTAACTACTTTCCAGCCACATATCTCTAAGTACATTCAACATTGTTTACCAAAAACAAGCACAAACCCCTGGAAGAAGTAGGATTGGCGCTGAGGCGCTGAGCACTTCTCTGCATGACTAAGTTCTCAATTCTATTTTAAGTAGAAAAGAGTCTGCTTGGGCCTCAAAGCTCAATATTCCTCACACACTCCCCTGCTACATTTACACTAATCTACTTCTTAACTTGTTCTCTTACGTTTTACTAGATTTTTCTCAATCAGCTTTCATATATTATAGTAGCTTCACCATTTCACCATTCCTGGAATCTGTATTCAGTTGTTTTAAACTACGAACACTGTCAAAAGACACGCTTCTCTCAATCACTGAGACTTAATACAAGGGCACATTTACTGACCTTTTCTGAGACTCTGGGTGACTCTGAATAGTTTTCAGTTCAGCTAAGAGGTGAGATACCTGCAAGAAAAAAACTAAAATTGCTTGATATCATAACTCAAGTCATGCTTAGCTGTTCTTCGTGAAACAGAAAGTGATCAAAACAACTCTTTAACTGTATCTTTTACCACGCTCTTGACTTTCAAGATACATTCATAATTATAAGTAAGAAATGGAGTCATACAAACACCTTTTACAAAGTCCAGCATTTCTGTGAGAAGTTATTGCAACCTCTCCTCTTGCTCTGCACAAGCACCATGCTCACATGTAACAATTTTCTAAACTGCTGTGAATCCAGTGCTCAGGATTTTCACTGATGTTTCATCAGTATTGTCAGGTTCTCACAGTTTTATTAGAAGTATCCATCAAACTTCTGATTACACCTAAATTGTCAGCTTACCTTGATCTGCAACATGTGACAATTCATTAACAGTTTAAAAGGAAAAGTTCTGAAACCAAGCTTCTCAAGGGAGGCCAGAAGATCAGAATACCTTGGTGCTCTCCTTGGTGATTTCAAAGAGATCTGTATTAAAAGCTGTGCCATTGAGGTAGACTGTTGACTTTGAATCAGGAGTCTGGAGCTCAGACAAGGTCAAGGCACTAAGTTGTTCCTCAATGGAGAGAGAAAGGCCTTCACTGGTCAAATTAACTTGGTCCAGAGCCTGCAAGAAAAATGCAATATAATAAGAGATGTCAGCCAAGCCTGAGATCAAATTCAGTACTGATCTACAGTCTGTGCAATGCCTGCTGAAGTCAGTGAGTTGGAAAGAAGCTATGTTAGACAATATGAATACAACACCATAAAGAAACATCACTGGGTCAGACCAACAGTCTCTTTAACCTCATATTCCAGCCTAAGCAGGATTTTGTAGGGCAAGTACATGAACTCAGCCATCTTCTGTGATCTGGTCTCAGAACTATCCCACATCACTCAAGATATTTGTAGGATTCAAGATATTAGGGAGTAAATCTCTGCTTGTTCGCTTAGTATCTGGATTTACTTTACAGCTTATTTATACTGCAGAGCATCAAACTTTGGACAGATCAGCCTCCTTAATGCAAGGCAACTTCAGTCAAGGCGCTTACAGAACTCAATCACACACAAGCCATTGACACTTTTCAAGACTTGGTTAAGATCAAGACTTATCCTTTCCTTTGCCATTAAAAGTCTATTTATTTATTTGATGCAAATAAAGCCGTTTCCAGAGCCACAGCCTCCCCTCACAGGTCACACTGGGGAACTCAGTAAGGTTTATGCATACCCTACTGAATGTGTCCATTCATAAAACCCTAGAGAAGTGAACCAGCAGTGTTAAAAAGTTCATTAACTTACACAAACATTTGAGTAAACCCCTCCACACCGCCACTATTACAATACAACGCAATTACCACTTTCAGTAAGGAGAGATGGCAGCAGCACTGACGGAGCCTCAACAGCATAGACAAGACGTGGGCAGTACTTGAGACTTGGGAAGCACTTTGAGAGCTTGCTAGAAATTCCTTCTGACTGTACCCAAAATCTTGTGCAACTGCCAATAAGCAGAGAACAACAGGAGATCTTAGAGGCACTGCCCAACACTGCCCAGCACGCATTTTGAATCAGCACACAAACACGCACTTGATTTAACACAGGAACTCAATCTCCCTTAAAAACAAAACTAAAAACAAACAAACAAAAAAACCCAACAGGTGACAACAAATCAAAGCACTGCATTTCTTATACTGGCACCTCTTCTCTGAACAATTACACCTTTATTTCAGAAGGGGAGCCAGGGAAGTTAAGAAAATTTCCCAGAGCTACAAAAGTAGGAACAGACCTTTGGAATACTGATTCAGTCAGTTTTCAGTCACTACCCATTACTACCAACAGACTTTGATAATTGTTTTGGTTTCCCTTGATTTATGCCTTCCTTTATTATCCACAGCAAATGAACAGACTGGCAGATTTCTCAATACCTAAAAGGACTTCTCTGAAAGCTAAGCAGGAAGAGGCTTCATAAGGGCTTCAAACCCCAAACCAAATTCTTCATAAGAGCATGGAAGCAGCTAAGCATTTTTCCACAGAATGTCTAAACCTTGATGCCCCATGGGGCCAGCTTTGTTCCTCATTAACCGTGCACTTAAGAGTTACTTCTGCAAATATTTGCACGGGAGGGCATGGTCAAACCTTTCTCAAATGGGTTACTGCCAGCATGCTCTCTGCCTTCATTTTTCTGCTCTTGCCGCTTTAGGTAGGACTGTAGTGTTGACCTGGAAAAATAAGATAAAGACTGTAGAATTCATAGCAAGAAAAAAGGCAGGATGCACTTGAGCTAAACAAGCAAGCTGTCGATGCATTAAGGAACGTTTCATTAATTATTTACTTTCTCATACTCTATTAATGTACTTTCCTGACGTGAGAGAGAGTTTTGTTTAACAAGATCAAAAAGAAAGATCCATTTTGGAAAGCATAAGGTTAGTAAGCCTGAAATAACAGGAGGCACGGCCGAACAGACAGCGTTCTTCGTAAAAATACAAAAGGACATCTTTAAATATATAGTTACAAGGAAAGAAACCTTTACAATAGCACTGGTGAAAGAGACCCTGTGAGAACACAAGGTGCTGCTGGTTTGCTTTACAGCCACCTAGAGAGGCCAGCATAACTTCAGATCATGTCAGTATCACAAGGTACAGAAGACGAATCATCTCCTACACAGGTGCTGGGACATCATCATTTAAAAAGTACTGTCACAGTTCCAAGAGTTCCTCCATGGCAGGAGGGCTGGAATCAGATTTTCTTTTTCAATGAAAACTATTCTGCAATTCTATGCTTGACAAATAGTCAGAAAGGGGGAAAGAATAACCTGAGTTTGTCCAAAAGATTTTCTTATCTAAAACGGATTAACCATTCTAATTTTTCGTATCAGTAGGAAACAAAATCGCAACATACTTTATTTCTTTTCACGTTCATACCTGGATCTTGCAAAGAGCACATTGTATACAGACTGCTCCTCTGCTGAAAGTTTTAACTGATGCAACTGCATGCTACGCTGCGGCAAAGATACCTGAAGATACACAGCATCAGATATATATAACGCAGAAGATCTTATACAGCATCACAAAAACCAGTATCCCAGTATTTAACATAACATTCAATCTCTCTAATGAAAAAAACAGCTACCTATGAAGTCATTTATTTTAATTAATTATGAGTAACCTGGTTAACACTCAGGATGAAAATCTTTATTCCAAGTCATAACAAAAGGCTTGAGAACTAAGAATAGGCTGCTGTATAGCAGGGGGAATTAATTTATTGCACTGCAAAAAGTAGTTTCTCAGCTTCCCATTTAGAATCAGACAGTAATCGAAACGATACCTTCTGAGGTTTTACAGACACACTGATAACCTATAACTCAGATTAACAGATTATCTATAAGGAATAATGGAGAAAGCCAATGCCCCAGTACACACCAAACCCATTTCACACTCTGCAGCTTTAACTCAGGGATTTGGCTCAAGAGATCTAGACAGCTCTCCATTACATGGATATCCACTTGCAATTGCTTGACACATTCTCTTCTGCACTTGATTTCTAACTAGAAGGTTTCATTTTTCCATATATTTCTGCATTCTGGATAAGCAGACACATAAACAGAGGTTTATTCCTCTTCCTCAATAGAGTGCAGTAGACAGGAAAACCCACCCATTAGCAAATATGCATGTGAAGGGTTAACTGCTGCTGCAAGGAAAGTGATGAGATGATTGTCTAGGTCTTACCAAGGGCTTTCCAGTGGAATCCAGCTGGTCCTTAGTTCTCCGTAATAAAAGGCTCCTAGTTAAAAGGCTTAGCCTATCTCCTCCCTTCTTAGTGTTGTTATCTACCTGATATTTCCACACTTTGTATTCATCAAAAGGAGAGCAACGTAGGAACCTAAAACAGAAGATAAAGGAACTTCATTCCAAACGAAAAGATGCTCTTCAGTTACTCCTGAGTGACCAAAACAAAATTCCTTGTTATCCAAAGCAAACAATTTCTAATTCTGCAGGGAGCAACAAATCACTTTCAGTTCAATGACATCTATAACTTGTCTGGACCAGAAGAGGCAGAAAACTCCTTCACACACAACAAGGTGAAGAAGAAGGTGTCATTTGCAGATAGCAGAGGCTTTGCTCTGACAATAGTGAAGGTGTTCTCAGAGTTTGATGATCCTCTAGATATTTCTTTCAACATCACTGAACTGATCGACAACACTGTGAGTCTGAGGACCATCAGTAGCACAGCAAAAGTGACATCCTGACTGCATGCCCATATCATCATCTTAGCCCACTATAACTCAAAGCACGTCAAGAAGCACATCCACTTAACAAAAAACATACTCATTTGTTAATTCCAAATTATTATGAACAAGTATCACTGCACAAACATTCTCATCATTAACATTGGTTTTGCAGATATTCTCCTTGAAAACATAGGAAATCTTAAGTAATTTTCCCTTTGAGTTTCATAAAAGCAGAATAGTTACACACAGCAGTAGCACACGGTCCGGTTCATTCGCTGCCTCTGCCTCACTATCCCTGTTACCTCAGGGATCACTCCAACTATGAAACAACTTCAGCACTTTGTCAGTGAAGAATCACTGGAGCTGAAGTGCTATCCATGTGCCTTACATGAATATGACCTCACATGAGGTGAGGTCACCTCACCTCAGAAGGGAGTACACGTCCAGTAAGTTGTTCTGTATTGGTGTCCCAGTGACAGCCCATCTGGCAGTGGCTCTCAGCTTGCACACAGCTATGGAGGTTTGAACCTTTGGATTTTTAATAGTGTGAGCTTCATCCAATATAACTCGAGCCCAAGCTACTCTGAGGAGAGGGGAGCAGTGAGATGACCCACTCTGAAAGAAAAAAAAAGCAAACAATTTTTAACACAGAGCAATAAAGCAATAACCTTACTAGGACCTCTAGAGAGCCACAAGGAAACATATTTCCAGCAAGAAATGTTTTCTTTTTGACAGCAGTAATCTGAGCTCTTAGAGCCATGCAGGTTATTGAAAACAATCATCACCTCTCCGATGCTTCCATGAAATTTTCTAATCTGAAGTATATGTGTTTGCTTATTCATGATGGTTACTTCTAGTATTTTCCTGTTGTTTGTTTGTTTTGTTTTTTAACTTTTTATCTCCCCTTCCTTCCCAAGAGTGAATATCAGTAACATTTTGCTAGGCTGGGACAAAGGAACACATAACTATTCCACTAGGCATATATAAATAAAAGATTTTAAAACTTACAGGCTTATAAATACAGGATCTCCCCCTAGATGCCACCTAAAGGCTTCAGAAAATTCAAAGGCTTGTTTGCTCTAAGACCTACACATGCATCTGCACACAGAGGTTGGAGGCAAAAACATCCAGCAAGGGACTTGCTCTCCACTGCATACCCACATTCAACTGGCATTCAACAATCACTTTATTTTCACAGCCTAGCAAATACACTGCTGTTTCCTCACGAATACAGAATGTAAGTTGCCTCCGTGTCAGTTCAAACTGATTCAGAGCCTGAGCATGACAGGCTTCTGGTAGTTTAAAGGAGCATTAGTGCTTCCACCAAGCAGCAGATTCTAGCATCCTTCATAGACTTGTCTCTAAAAGTACACGATTCGTCACTACACTCTTAAAATTACTCTTTAATATATTTCAGCTGTGCATTCTGTGGCACGACAGAACAGGTTTATTGTATTTTTTTTCACATCATCTGTCTGCACCTCACAATACTTTCTCTCATGTCTTTGTTTTTATTGTGTAATCACAATAGTGTGCTTATGGAAAAAAGATTCTTGCCTACTGCTCATTGTAGCACTAGGTGTTCCCCGAAACAATAACAGCTTGCATCACCTCAGAACAAAAAGATTCGGACAATCTTTTATCAACAGCATGGCTTCTCACCTCTACTTCATGGTCCTTAGCAGGGAATTCCCCCTCCTCTTTGCTTGTGGGAACCTCCTTAGATAGAAGGCTGTAGGTTGTGACAACAACATCATGTTCAGAGAGCCTGCATCAAGGAACAGTAAGAATCAGAAGCAAGAACAAACACAGAATTCATTTTGCAAAGCAGACAAAATGCATGCTCAGGGTTTAAGAATAATATGGTTCTACAAGAACTATATGCAATTGTGCAGAAGACTGAACTTCACTGCAGGAATGACAAATGGTCTCCATTTTCTGGATATTGAATGCATATACAACAAACTAAACAAGGCAGTAAGAGTCAGATAGAATCCACACCACGTCAAATGAACGTTACTTAGAATGTGGTACACAGAAAAACTGCTCAGAATAGCCTGAAGCGGTATAGAAAAGTTGCAGATGTACACATAAGGATGATAATGTAACTATAAAGCACAAGTATGGAAGAAACTGCTACTTACTCTCTGCAAGCAAGAGATGTGCATTAGAAGACACACACAGTTTTTGTTACCAGGAGTAATAATAGCCTGCACCAGAAAGACTTGGCATGGGTACAGGTCATAAAGGCTTTACTATATAAAATATGAGAGCAGACAGCAGCCTGACCCTCTGAACCCTAAACATTTCCATACTTAAGTTCTTCCAACATTTTACTGCCACTTAATTTCAACTGATGAACACAGTTTCTTGTTAAGGTGTATTTAACTTTTCTTGGTCACACTTACAGTTTAGCACTTACACTTCTGCATGTTTATCTCGGTTTGGCCCATGGTACAAGTAGACCCTCAGTTTTCCAAAGCCCACACGTCTGTCAATCTCTTTCTTCCAGTGATGGATCAAAGATGCAGGACAAATGATCAAAGTGCTGCATGAAGGGATAACAGTAGAATCTGCAGGAAAATATTGCAGGCAGGTTTTAGCATCTTCACATTACTCTACAAAAACAAATTTTCGGATAGTCATGACAGTTAAGAAAATTGCTTTTTGTGATCAGTTTGTGAAGCAGATATCTCCACATCACACTCCTGGGGACTGTCAGCTTCAGGAGGAAAAAAAATTCTACTTAGACATCAAAGTGTTCTTGTAACTCATTCAGAGTTCTGCTATAAATCTAGGCATTTGAATAAACAGTGAGATTAGAAGTCAGGAAATAAATCTCTTCTCAGAAAATGGCTTCAAATAAACACTTCTTTCTTGTTCTAAAAGACTGACCTCACCATTTTGAGCCACGTTAAAAAAAAAGAAACAAACAAACACATTAAAAACCCCTCAGTTGTTTGTTTTGACAAAGAAACTTTCAAAACACACACATAAAAAAAGCAACCTAAGTAATTATATGAATATGGGGACAGTGACAGGTTGCTGACACAGAAACGATAACTTTTTAAAAACAAACAGCCAAACAGAAAACCCTCTGTAACTCCTGTATCTCTGTGAACAAAGAAATAATTTTATGAAGGGAAGGAAAAAAGATCAGTCACAGAGAGGTGAGGATTAATTCAAGTCCTTACGCTAAGAAAATTATGCAAACATTCAATACTTTTTCAAAACTAATTTTACCTGATTTGGTAAAATAACCAATAACCAATAGCCTGGAGTGTATAAAGTAATGAGCAGGAAAATCCTGCACACTCAGTGCCACTGATCAAGAGAAAGGCTTTGCAAGGGAGTAAAGTAAACATTACTCCCAATAGAATGTTCTTACAGAAGGGAAGTAAACACAGATAGAGTTTGTTGGTTTTGTAGTCTTTAACCTATATAAATTACAACCAGAACGCTTTATGCATTTCAAATGGGATTACATCAGAACGTATGTATTGTACAGTATAAGCAATTCTATACCATTTCTGGACAGCCACATTTCTTGCTTCTTGCTTTCTTTCTCTGTCTTCACCTGCTTCTGGGTCAGAATTAGTGCAATCATTGTTAGAGTCTTCCCCAGGCCCATGTCATCCGCTGGAAAGAGAGACACGCACGTTACGATGACCCACAGAAATGTGTCTGCCTAACACATCTACACTGAAGTAACTACCAGAGCAGCAAACACCCTAGCAATACTGAAAACAGAAATACACATCAGTTCCAGGATGTAATACAGTAATGGGTTAACAGCCCCTTTACACATCTACAAAATAACAAGTTGTTGGCCTCAAGGTAAGTTACACGCCAAGTTTTTGCTTTATTACGTCTTTCCCTCAAAAAGGTACTTTCCCATTCTGTTGCTCACCCAGAATTCCTCCACAAGGCCTTTGACTCTCTCTCCAGAGCAGCCATGCAAGTGCTTGTCTCTGGTGCAGCAGCAGTGGAACCTGAGAGGATGAGACAGAATTAGAAGGAAACACCTCGCGAAGTTCAGACACTTGTGCTTCCTGTAGGAAATCACCCAGCTGAGCTGTCCTACCACAATCCATCCTTGTCAACTCACTTTCAAACCAGAGGGATCCTCAGCTACTGTCTGCTCTGTTGGACAGGATTCTAGAGATTTGTGAAGATGATTAATGGCATCACTTGTTGCACTGTGCACAGCCCTAATTCGGTCTTCTGTCATTCTTCCTCCATACAGATTCTGCACACCAGAGTTCACTGAAAAGATAAAGTATTATACATGAAGTGTTTTTATAAAGCTAACTCTCCCTTGGAGATCTTTCATCTTAGGCATTTATCACAGTAGCTACAAATGCCCAGGGCAAAATATGCAGCTCGTGCTAACAAAAACGTTTCAGTAACTGTTACATATTCACAGTTTGCAGGATTCTGTCAGGCCTAGTCCTTGTCAGCATTCTTTAATGAATAGGCTTGCAATACTTACTTCCAAAACCACGGCCAAAATATTCACTGGAACCCAAGGCAGCAGCAGAGGGGTGACTGTGTGAGCTTGAAGAGGACCCTGTCTTATGATCCCCAAGAGGCAGTGGTGTTATCAACTTCGTACCACCCGGTCTGCTGAACGAGTTAGGCAAAGGTTCCCCACAACGGCCACTGCTTGCACTGTTCTCCCCTTAAGAAGAAAGGAATTGCAGGGTGAAGAAGTTGAACAATGGACCTCATAGCCTTGCTTTACAGCACAAAGAAGGACCTTCATTTAGCCCAATGGCTTGCAAAAGTTTATTAACTTGCCACAGTGATCTAACAGCAGGGTAGTGGGTTACCACATTGGCTGAGCCACCACAGCTGTTCACATGCATGCTCTTAGCTTGCTCCTGCTTGACAGCCAATGCAGTTCAGCTCACGCCTCAGTGTATGGTTTATGCAGACACAGTGAGCTTTGCAACTGTAATCAGATTAGTGCCTACACAAGGTCAGTTGTGCACGATGTTTCCGGTGTTCCACAGTTCCTGTCAGAAGCATCTTTGAAAAACAAATGGCTCAAGAAATCTGATTTGTTCCCTCCTTCCTGGAGAAGAATCTTGCTTAAAATCAGATCTTGCATAAGGCATTGCGATTGCTTGTTGTTTGGAGTAACCAGAAGTTGCTTATCTTGCTTATGTTAACTTTTATGTTCAGACACAGCTGCCAAAACCAATCTCCTGCATAAGCAGCATGGCTCCACACGGCAATAAAGTTGAAGTTAAACCTTAACTGCCAAGTTCTCAGAGAAACAAAACATTCTACAAAGTTTTTGGGGAAAAGAAAATAGCCTTACGTTTTTCTGTAGTATCTGTTGTTGAAATGTTAAGAGCACTGAGTGCAGCTTCCAAATCCTGTACTTGCTTTACTAACCGTTGCCCTTTATCTGGCAGCACCTGAATGTTCACTGTAGCCAAGGTATTCTGAAAAAAAAAAAAAAGGGAAAAAAAACAACAATCCCAAATCTGAATGTGCTTTACAGAGCTTTCTGCCAAGACGAAAACCATCAAGGAGTTAGAGGTTCAAAAACATTCATCTTCTACCACAGTAATTTCTACTTGAATGAAGTTCTACAACCTCCAAAAGCATTTACGTGCCATTTGGTGCAATTAAATACTATTCTAGCAGAAGGGAAGTTAGCCATTTCTATACTTCAGAAAAGATGGAAGGATGCAGGGCTCCTCCTTGTCTTCCTACGAAACAGGATGGTCGGCTAATCAAGTAGCTCAGATGATCTTAACATCTCACAAAGCATCCAGCATCCAAACTACGTGCACATTTCTATACAGACAGAAGGCTTATTTAATCTTAGTGTGAGTTTTCATGGCTACATCACTCTTTCTACACGAGCCTATGAGAAACAAACACATTATTTAAAAAGGCTAAGCTGGCTGCATAGTTACATCTTACACAAACTAAGTATAAGGGACACACAAACTCAGGCAAGTTAAAATTAAGCACACCCAAATGCAGATGGTTACATTGAGGCCACTGTCTCCTAAGTGGCTTAAAAAACGTGGCATGGGTTCTGATGTCCCTCCCTACAGCCCACTCTCTCATATGCTCCAAATATTTCAGCAGTTCTACTGTGTGGGGATACAATATTCCGATCGCTGTCACGAGTGAAAGAAGTCACCCTGAATAGGGAACAAAACAAAACAAAGTAAGGAATAAGAGGTAAAATATGTTACCTTCTTCTGCCTCAGCTGGATTTCAAGATGGTTACGAAGAGCCTCAGGGTCTCGGAGTCCTTCCATGTGAAGTGATGCTGCAGCTCCTAGCAAAGATGTCTCCTGGGTACTCTTCTCTGATGTTTCTGCAGGAACCCCTCTTGGTTGCAAACCCTTAACTGATTTCTCAGGTTCACTTTCATTTGATGAAGAATAAACAAGTACTACTTCATCACTGTCACTGTCAGAAACTTCATCAGCAGGTTGTTCCAGACTTGGCCTGACTTGTGTCTTGGATGGTGCTGTCCCTGCTCCTTGCTTTGGAAGAGTACACTGTGATGCTGCTTGTGGTACTGTTGTGGAAGTCATGTTTTCTTTTGGTATTGGCTTCATCTCTCCATTCTTTCCACCAATGCATTCTTTCACTCTGGTTTCTCTATCCCCACAGTTTTTTAAGCTTTTATCTGTGAACTTTTCTTTCTCTGGAGACTTGCTATTTGTACTTTGCTTTTCAAAACTGACTGGGAAGAGTTCAGATCTGCCACCTGGCTCTTCCTCCACACGTTCAGATTTATTGGATTCTTTGCCACTTCCTCCATACTTCTCTTTATCCTGATGGGTATTTTCTCCTTTCCAAGTCTCAGAAAGACAAAGTTTAGATTCAGATATTGTGTTTCCCTTAAGTTCTGAATCACTCCTACATCCCTTGGATTGTTTTTCAGTTTTCAGCTCTTCTGGATGTTCCTTCTCTGTGGAAGAACCAGAGGTGGACTTTTCTTTATGTGACTCCACCACATCACCCTTTTCCACTTCAACTCCTTTTGCTTTACTTTCCTCTCCACTGCCTTGCTTAATTTGTTTCCAGGATGATGCTTCACAATTCTTGTCTATCACCTTGAATGGATTTCTTTGGCCACTGGGATTGAAGACAGGTGCCTTCTTGGGCTGCAATTCTAATTTTTTTGATGGTTTGGTACCTTTTGAATCCTGCAATACACATAAGTAGGTAAGTGCTAATATATCAGTAATAAAACTTGCTAACTATACACACAATCCAATTACTTCAAGCAAGGCTTCATTGTCTATCAACATCATCTTTCCTACAATTTAGCAAGGGCAGGATAAACATTTTGCAAGGAAAAAAGAAACAACACTGCTGCTTTCCTGCTGCCTTAGCTATTCCCATGGTGTCTGGGGATCAAGTCCTAACAGCACCATTCTCAAGAAAGAAGGATGGCTGGAAAGCAAAGCCAGGATTTTCCTTTTTTCTGTTTTCAGGTGTTTTTTTTTGAAGACTGAGGAACATTGATTACTTCCCACAATTTAGAAGTTAGAAGTCTCAAATGGAGGACAACAGACTGATAAGGATATCAACTAGAGAATACAAAGTCTCTCACTATGTGATCTTGGAGGCAATTATAGCAGTTAGAACGAAGTTACACTGGAATAAGTTGATACTGCAATAAATAAAACACTCGTACCTGCCATGGCACACTTCCACACCATTTCTTCCCATTCAACTTACTGTTAACACATCGGTAAAACAACCTATCAAAGAATAAAGCAAGATTTGAAGCAAAAGTGTCATTAGAGGAGCTCTAGCCATTCTTTAAAAACTAGTGTGATGCTGAAAATATCACTTGATCTGAGATTAAAATCCAGACTTCTGCATAGCAAAAATCACAAATGATGGTAACAATGCTTGCTACCCAGTTATCATTCCCTGAATATAATTCCTTAGGGTATGGGGGTTTGTTTTGAACCACAGAATGGCTTAGGTTGTAAGGGACCTTAAAGATCATCAAGCTACACCCCCCTGCCACGGGCAGGTTTGCCACACAGCAGATCGGAGGCCATTCAACCTGGCCTTGAACGCCTTCAGGGACGGAGCATCACAAGTTCCCTGGGCAGCCTTTGCCAGGGCCTCACCACTATGAGTGAAGAATTTCTTCATAATATCTAACCAAAATCTCCCCTCTTTTAATTTAAAGCCATTCCTCTTGTCCTGTCACTATCTACAATGCAAAAAGTCAGTCCCCCTCCTGCATATAAGCTCTCTCCAAGTACTGAAAGGCTGCAATAAAGTCTCCCCTGAGCCACTGGTTCATTTTAAATCTTGAAATGAAAGCTAAAGGCGTGCTACAAATTGCTGAAGTAAAAACACTGTCTTATGTCCAGATGCTCCAAAGTCTCATGATTTTTAGGCGTGAGAAAATGGCTATTCTACCATGATGCCACACAGACTACTTAGACTGTGGGATTGAGTGCACCCTCAACAACTTTGCTGATGATACCTAGCTGAGCAGTGCAGTCAATACAACAGAAGGAAAGGATGCCATCCAGAGGGACCTGGACAGGCTTGAAAACTGGACCCAGGAGAACCTAATGAGGCCAAGAACACAGTGCTGCACTTGGGTTGGGACAATCCCAGATATGACTAGAGACTGGGAGATTAACTCCTTGAGAGTAGCCATACCTTGCAGCCTGGAAGGCCAATGGTATCCTGGGCTGCATCAAAAGAGGGGTGAACAGTAGGATGAGAGAGGGGATTGCACCTGTCTACTCTGCCCTTGTGAGGCTCCATCTGGAGTACTGTGTCTAGGCCTTGGGTCCCCAGTACAAGAAGGATGCAAAGCTGTTGGAGGGTGTCCAGAAGAGCGTCATGAAGATGATCAGAGGGCTGGAGCACCTCTCCTATGATGAAAGGTTGAAGGAATAGGGATTGTTTAGATTGGAGAAGAGAAAGTTCTGGAGAGACTTCACTGCAATTTTCCAGTACTTGGAAGGAGCTTACAAGCAGGACTTTTTACGTAAGTAGATGATGACAGGACAAGAGGGAATGGATTTAAACTGAAAAAGGGATGGTTTAGGTTAAATGTTTGGAAGAAATTTTTCACTCAGACGGTAGTGAAGCACAGGCACAAGCTGCCCGGAGAGGTTGTGGATGCCCCATCTCTGGAGGCATCCAAGGTCAGGCTTGATGGGTTCCTGAGCAGTCTGATCTAGTGGCTGGCATGTCTCCACAGCGGGGAGGTTGGAACAAGAGGATCTGTTAGGTCCCTTTCAACCCATTTTATTATTCTATGACAGACTTAAGAGAGATATTCTTAAAACGGGCAGACAACAAGGTCAGCTGCAAGAACTCTATCTGAATTAATACTGCTGAATTTGATGCAATCAAAACGAAACTCTGATGAACCCAACAACAAAGCTAGGTTCAATTCTGTTAAAAAGAAGCGTTAATGAATCACTCAGGTGTATATAATTGAATATCATTACTAACAAAAAATAAAGAACATTTTGAAAAGAGTAAGCCAAGTCCTTAAGTCCAGAGGTTATTTTTTAGCTGTAGAAGAGAAGGTCAGCCATCCCCACACAGTTCCAGTCACCCACATCTGTACAGCCAACCCTGGCTTCTGCTTGGAGGAACTTACTGGTACACATCTCTGTGCTGCTGCTGAACCAGGATTTGCAGCTCCACCATGTACCCCTCATGGACCAAACAGTACGAAGGAGGAACACTGAAACGAGGAAAGGAATAATAAACACAACACGCGCCATCAAAGCCACAGCGACCAAAAGACCGACTCGGGACACGACACTCGGAGCATCTTCTCAAAGACAATTTGGCAAAGAAAATAAAGCCCATAAGTCCTGACGCGACGCAGATTTTCCCTCAGGCCAACATCCAAAGCCCTCGGACTCGCTCAGCCCCGCGGTCCCTCCCGCCCCGAGCCCCTCACGCACTCAGCCGGCAGGACAAAGCCGCACGGCGCCGGGCCCTGAGCCCCGCACACGTAGAAGCTCTTCCCCTTGTTGGGGCCATCGCGGACGCCGGTCTTCAGAAGGCAGAGGGAGCCTGCAGGGCGGAGAAGAGCGGGACGAATTAGACACGCCGCCGGCAGAGTTCCTCCAGAATACCCCCCCTACCACCGCCCCTCACCATGCTCAGCGCACACCACCGCCTCCATCGCTGCACAAGCACCCCGCCCCCCTCCCTGCAAACCGACCAATCACACTGAGCGCCTGCGGATGGACCGCCCGATCAGGACGGGACAGCCAATCGCCGCTGCGCTCTCACTTCTCTCCGCCCCCGGTCTGTTCCTCCTTTCAAAAGGGCGGGAGGAGGAGGCACTGCTATTGGCTGGCGCGGACAGGGGGTGGGACTGCCGGCACCCCAACGGTCGCCTAGGCTGCCTGCTGCTGCTGTCGGTTCCGCCTCAGGCGCTCCAGCCCTCAAAAAAGCTGCCTGCTTTTCGCTTGGGTGCCCACGGTTGCGAGATTTAAAGGAAGGAGACCTCGATTTACTCCTCTCAGCTGAGAAAGCTGTCTTAACGTTAAGCTCGGTGTGCCTCCTGACTCGCCGAGGCCTCTGGGCTCACTGCGGCAGACTTCCTGGGCAGGGACGTGTTCCTCACCACAGGGCTCTGGGTGTAGAACGGGCTGCCCAGGGCAGCAGGCATGGCTCTAAATTCAAGGAGCGTTTAGATTAACAGGAGTATAAACAAACATCTTGAACCATTAGAAACCATTAGAAACTTGGTTTTTTCTTCTGTATTTCAGATGGGGGATATAATTTTACAAACTGTGTGCATTACCGCATTAACTTATGACAAGTGAGAAAATGATGCTGGTAGTAACAGAGAAATGGAGAGGCTACAATTTGATTAGCAAAAATATTGACAACATTCATACTAAATAATGGATTAGTGAAATGAACACTGAGAGCCCAATTCAGTACTGGTCCGAACAGCTGCAGCCTTGCTGACTTGCCTGAAGACTGAATTAGGCTCAGTATTATTCTGAAAAACATCCTTTTTATAAAACACACGTGATTTTGTGCGCTCACATGCGATGTGAAAATTTTTGCTCCTAAAAAAAACCTATTAGTTTTGGCCTAGCACTGACTTCACATCACTCACTTTTGCCCTTTCCACATTCACTCAACTTGTTTGGAAGCAGGAATGTGAAAGAAAAGGGATGCAGATAAAACAAGTCAAGCCCTCTGAGGGGAAGCACATACCTTAAGGAGCACTGACCACTATAAGCAAGTACGACTGAAGTATTAATGACAGCAATAATAACCTCAGTACAAGGCATTTCCTGGCAAATAGTGGAACTTGGATTTTGAAGTGCCCCCAAGTGTCAACTAACACACAGGAATAGGGAGCTGGTACACACACACTGCTGCTTAGCACATCAGCTCTCCATCCAGTCTACAGCTCAGTTCATTCTACATTATTTAAAGAGCTATCTTATGGTGTTTACGTGTTCTTACTTTAAGAGCTCATTCTTAATCACCAAACCACATACTGAATTTTAAGCATGCAATTAAATCTTACGTGGGAATGTCATGGATTCAGGCTAGTTCAAAAAGACCAGCTGCTTTATCCACAGACTGACATAAGCTTGTGCTGAAACGTGTTTCTGTGTTAAGAAGATGGACAAACAGGATGTCTAAAATCAGAGATGAGGCTCTGCCTCAAAGCTTATTTTGTTTCTGTACCTTTGAGAAAGTTGCAAGCAGACATAATTTAACAACCATCAACTTAATTTTTTGACCAGATGTAAACAGTCTCCCTCAATTTCCAAAGAATCTGCTGCAAAAGCTCAGATCACTTCTAAGAAAAAGAAACAAAAGTAAACACTTAAAATGAGAGACAGTGGAGAACAGACACAGAGTAAATAAATACAGGTCCTCAGTCCATAAGTCCATTTGCTACTGAATCCCAACCTCAAGAAACGGATATCCTACTGATCCATCTCCTTGAAACAAACATTAAGGCAGGGCAGTAACTTCCATAAAGGAAGAAAAGGTCCAGGCTAGAAAGGCACAGTGAGGTTCCTCATGCTGGGCATTCTCATAAGATCCACTTCATCCCTCTTTTCATAACAAATCTTTCCACCCTTGCAGCTGCTTTCATTTCTGGCTCAACTGTTCCTGCATTCCTCTTCTTTGGCAAGCAAGGCTGATCAGCCCTCTCATACAGGCCTAACAAGGTAAAGTCTGTACAGTGCCTAGAATGTGCAAGGTGCAACGTAAGTGCTAAATGGTCTTATTCTAGAGATTAATGAATTAAAACTCCAAAAAAATATATGCACTGAGGTAACTATGAAGTACTACATTCTCTCATGATTAAAAAATAACCCATGGAATTTCCTTCTATAGAAAAGATGAATCCTGCATACATGATGAAAGTGGTAATACCTTATTCATGTCCTGTCAAGCTTCCTGAAGCTGCAGGGTGATCTTTTAGTCAAAGCAAAAGCAGGGAAGACTTGCAGTTCTCAGAGAAACTAAGAACTCTGCAGTGATGTCCTTCTCAAATATTTCTGTGAAACTTCCAACGCTGGTCTGCTTCAACCCATGACATCTGGAGAAGCAGGTGTCTCGTAAAGCAGAAGCAACATGCAATTAGTTTTCATACCTAGCATTCTGACAAATGGCCAGAAATGTCTGCTAGCAAGGATAAGAAGAATAATAACATACATGAGCTCTCTGTAAAGCTCAATTGTTGTCCTTAGTGTTCCATGCTCTATTATTTGGGAATGTTGACAGTAAGACTGCGTGTAGAAACCAACGTACAAGCCCCCATCAGAACACTCAGGGTATCAAGTATAAATGGATGATCCTAGTGTTCAGAAAAGGATCACTACAATTATTAAACACTGCACATACTTTACATCTCTGCGTCAGCTTTGGCTGAAAAGAGACAATGTGATTCAATGGCCTAATGATTTGGTTGACAAAAAAAAAAACAAATTCTGTGTTCCTATGCTCTGTATGACAGGTTTCAGATGTGGCAAAAAGAAGTCCAATAGCACCCTAAACAACAAGTAAATACTGCTGCAAAATGCTGATGCAAGTACCAGAATTCAACCGACATTCATGTGTTTTCAAAGATCACTGATAACGTCCCAACGAGGTATCCTGCTTCTGTTCAAACAGTAACAGACATGGTAGGTCCCGCTTAGTGGTTTCACTCCGTTACTTTCCTCTAGTTCTTCTGTCAAATATTCCCTTCATCGATGCTCTGAAGCTGAAGTCTTTGGCTAGCATGGGGCCTGATGCCACGCCGTGTGTTCACACCGCTTCCTGGCAGAGTCCGCGCAGGAAAAAGAGCTCCTGGTAAAGCACCTTCCCCAAACAAGCTGATTTTCACATCAGCTTCAATAGCTCTTGCTAAGCTGGATGCATAACTGTCCAGAGATTTATGAACATCAGCTTTTACGTGAAGAACAGAATTCTTTGCAGTTTCTGAAAGGAAAAAAGCAAAAAACGGTAAATAAGAACAAACAGCAGGGCTGTGCAAATGCATCAGTATCGATCCATGTGTAAAGGTACGACCATGCCTTCTGTAAAGCAACTACCCTACACAGTGCATTTACCAAGAACATCCAGTATTTCCAAGCCATTCAATGAACGCAAAGCTTCAGCGCAAACATAAAATAAGTAGAGAAAAATTCCCTCCAATTCAAGTGAAAAAAAAAAAAAAAAAAAGTGATCTGATAAAGCAAAGTGTTCATATATGTATGTTTAATTTCCAAAAGTGTATGTTGAATGATTTTCTGAACCTGATGAGGGGGAACAGTTTAAAACTAAAAAGTGGGAGGTTTAGATTACATGTGAGGGGGAAGTTTTTTGCTGAGAGGGTGGTGAGGTGTTGGCACAGGCTGCCCAGAGAAGCTGAGGATGCCACATCCCTGGAGATGTTTGAGGCTGGGTTGGATGGGGCCATGGGCAGCCTGAGCTGGTGGGTGGCAGCCCTGCCCATAGCAGGGGGGTTAGAACTAACTAATACTTGAAGTCCCTTCCAACTCAAGCCATTCTATGATTCTAATCTATGCATGCTCTTATTATTTCATAACTGTAAAAATGAGATAGGTTTTATCATTACTCAATGCTTTGAGGTATTCTGCTCATTCGTGCACTGACAATTATTTAGTAAATTCAGTCATTCATTACCAAGACTTCTAGTTCACACTCCCACAACAATCAGCCTACCTTAAACTAACCTTGCAACACCTACAGATCACCACAATAACACTTCATTAGTGCAGTATCAACATGAGCTGGCTGAAAAAAAGTTGTACATGATTCATCTATTTCCAGCTGTATCTACTGAGAAACGTGCCCAGTTGATAAAGTTAAAAACAAACAAAAATAGAAACAACACAATTATATTTAGATCAATGAAATCTGTAAATAGACAGATTTCAAGGCTATGAATGACAAAGTTGAGAGTAGGCAGCAAATGTGAAGCAATGACTTAACAGAATCAAAGTACGAAGGCAGGAAAATATGTTCATTGAGAAACATAAAACAGACTGCAGTAGTAGCTAGACAAGTGGAGTTGCAGAGAAGATACTGCTGCTCAGCATAGGTGTGGTGCATGAAGGGAATCCCATCTTCTAACTCTTGTCCTTGCCTGCTGCTGCTTCAGAACTGAAAGAAAAACTTGCTCTTACTCTCTGAAGTGCTTGTATTAGGTGTCAGATCTCTCAAAGTGAACAGTTATTAGATATGCTGGAACACCTCTCCTATGAAGAAAGGTTGAGGGAACTGGGCTTCTTTAGCTTGGAGAAGGGAAGGCTCTGGAGAGAATCACTGCAGCCTTCTAATACTTGAAGGGAGCTTATAAACGGGAGGGGGAAAGACTGTTTGCATGGGTTGATAGCGATAGGACAAGGGGGGATGGTTTTAAGCTGAGGCAGGAAGGTTTAGGTTAGATATTAGGAGGAAGTTTTTCACACAGAGGTGGTGACGCACTGAACAGGTTGCCCAAGGAGGCTGTGGATGCCCCATCCCTGGAGGCATTCAAGGCCAGGCTGGATGTGGCTCTGGGCAGCCTGGCCTGCTGGTTGGCGACCCTGCACATAGCAGGGGGGTTGAAACTACATGATCATTGCGGTCCTTTTCAACCCAGGCCATTCTATGATTCCGTGATATGTTCTCAGGCAATTCTAGAGGTCCTAAGAGGCTTCCTGAGAAGGTAATATATTTTGTTCTGAGTGTTTTCATACTTACCCCTAAGCCCATTTTTAATTTGCTCTACTTCATCTTCAAATGTCACTGAACTCCTTCTTCGAGGAGGACAGACACAATGTGGAAGAGAAGGGCCATCTGAGCTATAGTCTTCAAGAAGCATTGTGTCTGTTCCTGAAACAAAGCAAGTGTTCTCAAAGTGAAAAACAGCAATGCTCAGATACAATAACAAAATTACATGAAGAGAGAAACCAAAATGTTAAGTAGTGCCAAAATCTTTCCAGTCTGCAACTGTTCCTTCTGAAGATGTCTAAATCCAGCCCTTGTGGGCAAATTTTGTTTTAATTAAACACTGCACACAAAACAAATGAGTTCAGAGTTTTCATAGAAAGGATTTGGAATTCTTTTCTCGTTAGCAATATAAAACCCCAAGTGGCTCCAAAACGCTCAGCTGCAGAGATTATAACATCAATAGGACGTGATGCAAAGGTGAAACCTTACCTTCTGTTAATAAAGGGTAAAGCCAAGGGCAACTTCTACATCTGATCAAGACAGAAGCTAACGATGGCCACCTGAGAAGCAGACTACAGCTGCCAAATGTCAGGCTTGCAATCAGACCACAATGGAAATCTGAATTGGAGACTTCTCCTCTACAATGTAGTTTTTGACAAACTATTTTGATTTTCTCAAGTGTATTTTAATAGGGAGTAGTCATTTTCAGTTTATCAGTCATTTCACCTCTAAGTATTTGCTTTGCACCTTTTTGATATTAAATTGTGTTTGAGCACAAGGAAATTCATCTTGACATCTCTGCAGTGCTTTCATGCAAACAGCAAAACTGCAGCTTAGTCCTCCCTTGTGATGCTGGTGTCTTAGCTGTACAAGGGGGAGGCAGAGCAAGCAGTCTGGGGAAATGCCAAGACAACACTGAGCAGCCCTCAGAAAAGCCAGTGTTCCAAGGCACAGCTTCCTTACGTGTGATCTTTACCACTACTTTCATGGCATCCTGTGACATGGCACCAGGCCAGGACAAAGAGTCTTCACAGGTTTCTTAACACCTCCAGGTAGCGACTTCACATCCCTCTTCATTCATTTCAACACTTTTGGTTCCCAGATTTATTGTTTTTTGCAACAAGGAGGTGTTCCAGTGCCAATTTTACAGAAAGTGAGAGAAAGATGTTGCTGGAAATGCAGCTGTAGACAACATACCTCTCCATAGGTCTAGCATTTGTTGACAATTGATCGATAAAAAGTTTGTCAGTGCACTACATAATGTGAAATTTATGTGTTCTGCCATTATTCAATTAAGCACACAGTGAGCTTACGTTCTAACGCAGCATAAAACACGTTAGCAGCTTTCTGTGATGTTCTGTGGATCAACTGGGCTTTGAACCTGTCTGCTGAAAATAGTTGACTCCTACTGATCTCCAAAGCTACCACCATACAACGGAAGGGTGCTACTAGCAAGATCAAAGAAGAAAGTATCTTTGAAGCAGAACTTCTAATGGCCTATGGTAGAAATTTGGTTTGTTCATCTAAACTGCTCAGTATCATTCCTCAAATGATGGCAACACACAATGATTTCAAACAATAACAGGCTTCATCTGATGTTACTCTCATTTGTCACACACAGTTGCACAATACTCACAGCAGGCACAAAAATACAAGCATAAAATTACTACCTAAATAAAACCCAGCTCCATAGATTTGCTTTAGAAATGCAAGAAACAAACCTCTGGTAAAGCAATTGTTAAAAGATCTCCCTCTGGTGTCTCTAAAGCAGAACTACTCTTTTAAAATAATTACAGATCAGTTAAGAAGTGGTAGCTGAAATAACTGCCAGAAAAATTTAGTTAGTTTTGGATAGAAAAATGTCTGGCAGAAATCTTTCTCCCTTCTCCAAACTACCTTCAACTCAGAGATCTTAAGTAGTGACAAATCCCAAGCTGAAACCATCTGATGCAGTTATGTTTAGACTGCAGGGTCAGTGTGATAAGGCCTATTACAAACTAGGAATCAGAGAAGCATTCTCCACATCACTTTGTTGCTCTGTTTCTTGCAGATACAGGCAAAGTTCAAGAAGAATGACAGAAACTGAAGGAGAAAATCATAAGCAGTATGTCCCATTCCCAGGAAGCACTAGCAAGGGAGGGTCATTACTCCTTGCAAGTAGTTACATTGAGAGCAAGGAAGGGAAGGGATTGCAGCGGTTTTATTGTGACAGCTGGAACAGATGCTTCACGTTTTCCATCCATCGAGAGACATCCGAGTATGTAAACACCGATTATCGCAGAGAGTTCTGCCAAGTTACAAGTGCAAACTTCTGCCCAAGATGAGAGAGCAAGAGCCTTTATTTACCTGAATCCTGTGAACAGCTGAAACCTGTGTCTCCTGTGCTGCTGCTGTTTCCTAATGTCCGCCCACCTGCCATGAGGGCAGTGAGATGAGGGGATAGTCCCAAATCTGCAAAAGAGTTTCATTCTCATTACTCAGTGGATGGTTAAGTGGTCTATAAGAGCAAGAACTTATAGTAACACTGATTCTACCACCTCATTTACTCTTGTATCTGTAAAACTTACTGTTCTTCCAGAGTGCAGAGCATTTGGACCTTCCATCTTACAAGTAGAAACATCAGGTGAGCTGCTTTCAAGTATCTTTGGAGTCCTTCCATACGACAAGACTCTCTTCTACCCACGCTATCTCTCTCCCACTCCATTTGCAATTGCATGTTTTATCAGCAAGACAGGCTGAACACTGAGCACGCATACCCACAGAGATGGGATCACTTGCCAGACACTTGCTAGCCAGTGAACAACCTGGTAGCCACCAGCAGGTGGGAGAGCCCATTAGCATGGCAAGAAATTTACTAGCAATACCAGGGCACTGAGAGAGCTTGCTTCTTTCAAATCCTCAAATATGGGAAGGAGGAGAATCTAGGATTCTTACATAAGTGCTGTCTTTGGATCTTGCATAAAGATGTATTTTTTTTTCCTATCACTGTCCAGCTGGTACGCCCAATACATCTGAAACTATTATCAGTTTCTTATAACCTGGAAAGACGAAGTTTTCCTATCTTTTCCCTCCCACCAGATCCCAACATATTCATTCACATCATCTCATGGATACAGATTTGGCAAAGGGAGGAGAACTAGAAATCTCTTGCAGCTTGTGATGTGGTGCAGCTGCACAACTCCTTCCTTTATATGGAGTCTCTTCCAGTAACTCCAGGTCGCAAAAAGACAACAGATGCCTTGCTATTCTCCCCTTACTTCTATATTTCAGACCTTCCTTCCCAATTAAGTAACTTTAGTTATCACCTCTGCCTGGAATGTCCTAAGGAACCATATGAAAATGTCTTATTTTTTGGAAGATTCTAAGCAGAACCAGAAAAAGGATAAAAAAAAAAAAAATTAGAATTTTATTGCATTACTAATTAAAAAGGAAATTCTGAGCAGCTGAAGCTCTCAGACTGCAACTAAGGGACACACCAAATAGATTTACTACTTTACATAGTTCTACAGTGTTTAGGATCTTCACAACCATAAAATCTGAGTTCACAGAAATACTGTAATATAACAAGAGCTGTATAAGTTCAGTGAATCCGAGAGTTATAGTACAGAACTAGTGTGCAGTATATGTGGCAAAATCATAGAATCCTAAGGTTGGAAAAGATCACTAAGATCATCTAGTCCAATCATTAACCCATCACTACCACGCCAACTGTACCATGCCCCTCAGTGCCACATCTGCATGGCTCCTAAAAATCTTTAGGGAGGGTGATCACAAAATACGCTGTCGGTAGTGCTTAAATCTCAATAAAACAAAATGGTTACAATAGTTACAAGAGGAGTTTGAGAGAGATTAGTTTTATTAACTTAATTACTATGTCCCCTCGGCAGGGAAAACTTTACTGGCCTAAGAGGACAAGGTTTTCTCCTTTCAAGTGTCTGTGATAAACCAAACAAGATTGCTGAAGCCTCCAGAAACATCTTACTTTGTTTACAGAGCTCTGAAACGTGCCAGCTAGACGCAATATGAAGAATTGCTCTTAGTGGTGTATTAAGAATGTCTTACCTGTGATCCTATTGGAAATGCTGAATAACCTTGAGGTCCTATGCCGCTGAACAAACGACTCACGGTAATACCGATCCCCAAAGCACATTCCTAGTAGTTCCTTGCGCACTGTTTTGTTCCACAGTCCGTAAATTAACGGGTGGCAAATGGCACTGGAGAAGGACAACCACGTAGCTAATGTCTCCAAGGCAGGAGAAATACTGTTTTTTCCCCAAAGCGCCTCCGATGTTATTACTACCATGTAAGGTCCCCACGTAATAACAAAAGCACCGATGACCACCAAGATGGTTATGAAAGCTTTGCACTGGTTGGCAGAGTAGACAACCCCTTGGAAAGCGTTCCTTCTGCTTCCTGAGGAGGACGTGGAAGTGCTGGAGTTCTTCCTCCCATTCCTCTGGGAGTCCTCCTCCACGATGACAACACTGCCACAGTGGATTTTGCGGGCTTTAATCCTAGCCACACGGAATATGAACCCATAGCAGATCATCATGACCAGGAAAGGCAGCAACGCACACCAGACCTGCCAAAAGGCAGTGTAACCAGCCTCTTTGTGCCACGCGGCTACACACATCCACTTGAACTGGTCAAACTCCAAAGACGACCAGCCAAAGAGGGGAGGGAGGCAGCCAATGAGGGAATGTAGCCACACATACACAAGAGCCACCACTGCTCTGTTGCCTGTAATCTTCATTGGGTATACCATAGGGTAAAGGACAGCATAATACCTGGTGAACAACAAAAAAAAGTCAACAGGAGCACAAATCAAGAACAGCAAAAAACATATGTAATGATGTTGATATATGGCTCTTTTCTCTAAACTTCAACATACACTTTTCTATGAACCTCAAGGTGAATTATTTTTAACAGGAAGCCTGTTAAGTGTAATTGAATGTAAGAATACAGAGCTTTGCAGGGAAGACTGTAAAACTAGGCTGAAGGCACACATAACTATTAAGTCATAGAATCACAAGGTTGGAAAGGGCCTGCAAGATCATCTAGTCCAACTGTGCTCCCATTACCATTGCTACTACAAACCACTAAGCAATATCTCATAGCTCCTCATCCAAATACCTCTTGCAATCTGCCCCTGGGAGTGAATTTTAAATTGTTGCTTCTTGTTTTACAAGTAACGTATTACTACAGCACTATTTCCTTTAAAAATAGCTAGATGCAAATCAGCTTTTTATATTATCAATGGCAATGTTTTCTTCTGCTCTGTGTCAAAGTTTCACGTGGGACTGAAGGAAAACGACATTGCAACTGCATGCAGTGTCATCCAAGCAGTGTTTCTCCAGCCTGCACACAGCCAACAAGTCACCCTATGGAATGATTGAGCAATTGGTTACCACTCATCACAAAAAGCCACTTACCGGTCTATGGCTATGAGTCCAAGAGTAAGCATGCTGGCTGAGCTGATAAGCATGTAGAGCAGAGCTGAGAAATTGCACCAAACAACTCCAAAGATCCATTCCCGCCTGATAGAACTGGTGACAACAAAAGGCAGCACCAGGACAGAGAGCAGGAAGTTGGAGAGGGTCAGGCTGAACACAAACTTGTTGCTCAGCGTGAGAAGGTAAGACTTCCGATAGAGGGTGACAACAATGATGAGGTTGCCCAAGCAGATGAAAACAGCAATGACGATTATAGCAACGGCTTCAGTGATTCTGACCGCACCGTCTTCTTGCGTGGTGAGGTTCCTCAGAGTGTTCCCATTGCTGAGGGAAGAATTGCTGCTCATGGTCAGAGTGAGCAGAGCAGGAGCGGCCAAGACATGCTGAGCACCTGGAAGCAGAACAACACCGCTCAGAAATTTTCCAGCAACATTTCCTCACATTCTCTCCAAAGACTGGAAACTCTTCTGTCTGCATCAATTAAACCTTACCTGGAGGATGCAGGAAACCATTTTAGGTAGGAAACCGAAGGGGCAGGAGATTGACAATGGGTACACCGGAGGTCAGTAGCAGAGCCCAGCCTAGAAAAGGGAAGAAACTATCTGAAAGACAGAAAGAGGCAAGTGGAACACGAGGAAACAAAGAAAGTTAACACACTTTATTTATAGATTTGCTAAGTTGTATTTTTTTTCCTAAGCCATACCAGCCAGCTGTATGTCTAGGCTGGAAGAAATAAAAATGATGTAACTAAATCTTTGATAACTTGAAGGAAGGTAAGGGTTTTTTTTGGTTTGTTTTTTTTTTGTTGTTTTTTAAGTTTGGCCAGTTTGACCATCTTCACTGTTACACTGCATTTCGCATATACAGCATCTGCTGGTGTCTGTGGGTGTCTGGCTACTCATACTCATATCCTACTGACTCCTTAACAGTTTCCAGGTCATGTCCAAAGGCTCAGGAAACACTGCCCATATTCTCAGTGTGCTCTCTCCAGGTTCATCATCACAGCTACGAACAGCAATTCTAACTCCAACACCAAAGGCCTGGCATAAAGAAGCCTTCAGTACAAAGGGTACAAAAGACAGCTGGCATTAAGCTGTAGCCCACTCTCCAGCAGTGCCCACAAACCCTTAATCGCGTGAAGTTTCAGTGCTCAGCACCCAGCCTGCTGCCTCACCACCTCCTCTGGTTAAATCTCTACGTTCCCCTCAGCTCTTCAGCCCCTTCTCCCCGCTACCTCCAGCTTGTGCTCCAACCTCCTTCATCCAACCCCACCACCCAACCACCCAACACACCAGAACAAATAACGTTAAAAGTGCAAATACAAAAACTAAAAAAACAAGAGTTTGGTTTCAACTTCTCAATGCAAAGTTGCTATTCACACCCCCAGGAGACAGAGGGGCTGAAGTTCCCTTGCCGTAACGGTGCCCACCTGCAGTCCCCGGCAGGCCGGGAGCGCTCGGGGCACCTCTGTCTCATCGGGAGGCTTTCGCGGCCCCGGGAGCGCCGTCAGGCCACAGAGCCATCTTTTACTCATTTTTCAGCTGTGCTTTTTCCTACGACTCTCACCGAAGGAGCAGCGGGGCCACGCTTTACACCGCACAGCTTAGCTCTCCTCGGGGCATTCGCCGCCGCGCGTCCCTCCGGGCTGCCCCGTCCCGCCCCACCCCGCCCGAAGCTGGACGCATCCCAAGGCCGGCGGGCAGCGCGAGCAGGGCCGGGGGATCGCCTCCATTTTGCCCCCGCGCTCCCTCCGGCAGCGAACAAAGGCCGGAGGGAAGAAGCGAAAGGAGCGCTTCCCGTAGGCCACGCCGCGCATCCCTCTCCTCGCCCGGTGCCCGCCCCGCCCCGTCCCGCACCGCCGCACCGCATTCACTCACCCGCCGACCGCCTCCGCCAGGGCGGGAGGTATCGGGTGTCGGCGGCCGAGCCCCGCCATGCCCCCGCCCCGCGCTCGCCCCTCTCCCCACCCATCCGCCGCCTCTTTTCTCTTTCTCGCACCGCCCCCGCCGCCGGGTGCGGGCTGTGGCGGGAGGGGTCCAGCCCGCGGGAACGGCGTGGCTCTGCCGCAGGGCCGCACGGCCCCGTTGTCAGCGCACAGCCGCGGGCTGGCTTTACACCGGGAGATGTCGGCGGGCACGGCGAGGGGCAGAGCGCGGCCAACCGGCCGTCCAGCCCCGAGCGCCGGCACACCGCCTCGCAGTCGGGCAGGGGCTGCTGCTGCTGCCTCCTAGGGAGCGCGGCACGGGTGTGGCCGAAGGCGCGAAGGACAACCATGTGCCGTAGCTCCAACGTTCTCCACAATCACGCGGGACTTGGCGCTTGCCGCGCTGTCACACCTGGTCACTTTTAAGGACCTCCCCCCGGCGGGCTCCGCCAGGAGTGGGGCAGAGGCGATGGGATGCGCAGTCACCGCCCGCTCGCCCAGCGCAGCGCTCCGCACCACGCCGCTGCCGCATGACTTCCGGCCTGCGCGTGCAGCGCCGCTCTCCCGGAAGCGGAAGTTCGGTGAGGCGGCGGTTGCGGAGGGGCACCGTTGCCGTGAGGGGCGTGAGACCGTAGCGGAGGGGCCGGGAAGGGCGGGCAAGAGTGAGCCGCCGCCGTTGCCCCTTCCGGCCTTCTCCTCGGTGAAGGTCGCGCCCTCCGCCTTCGCCATGCACCCCGTTTTCCAGAGCAGCCGGCGCGATTTCACCTTCGGACCGTGGAAGCTGAGCGCAGTCTGCACGCACATCATGAAGTCGGCGCAGGCCGAGAGGTGAGGCGGGAGCGGGCGACGTGGGGCCGGGAGCCCGCCTGTGGGAACGGGGTACTCGAGGTACCGCCGCGTCCGGGCTGGGAGATGTCCGAACACAGCGTGCCCAGCACCTCGGGCATCTTATTTTATATTTCTCCCTCCTGAAGAGCATGGGCTGGTTTTGTTTACGGGCGGCTGTCAGAATCTCGTTAACGGTGGTGGAGGTCCGGCCCTCAGCGATCGGGCACCCGCTGAGTGGAAGCGTGATTGTTGTTGATTATCTTTTAAGGCCCGTTAAGATGCTTTTATATGTGGTGCGCACGCTCCTGTAAGCTATTTTATAATAACATAAAGGACTTCATTAAAAATTGATTGTTTGCTTTCTCCTTGCAGCAGTAATTTCCACTGTTGTCGGACCATTGGATGAAACGCTGCTGTGTCAGCATTGAGTGCTTAAATCAGATTTGCTAATGTGGAACTGAACAGTTGAGCTGTTAGGGCCCTAGCTGACCTCGGTGGCAGCTGAGTTTGACAGATTATTCTAGGCTTCAGTTTCCAGAATAAGTATGTGGGGAGCTGTGAAGGAAAACTTCAGTCGTGTTGCCCTCAGTTTTTCTGTTTGTGTGAGGCCACTGTCGTGAAGTTTTACACTTTCTTTTTGCATTATAAGAAGCCAAGTAAACTTCATTTTTTTTCTCTATTATAACAGCATTATGTTTATTTTTTTCAACTGCATATCTGCCTCCAAACGTATGGAATGGTGTTACTAACTCCTGTTTGTATTCTGTGCTCAATACGTACAATAATCTTCACTGTTTTTCCCTAACGATCCCGCAGTTTTTAGTAGTTGCAGGTAAGAAAACTTAAATTGTGTGTTTTACTGATTCCTCTGTAAAGAGGATTCAGCATTCACTTGAGCAATGCCTGTGTTCTGCAGGAGAAGGGCTGTTACTGCAGTACTCCATTTTTTCTGACATGTTTGTGAAGACATTCCACAAAATGCTGTCTCTTAAAAATGAAGATCTTAGGAATCAAGTTCAGGAGAATGTTAACTCTTTTCTTTAAGCAAGAGACAGAGCTGAACTGCTGGTCTAGAACAGGCTACCTGCTGTACGCATCTTTTTTTCTGTTCAGTTTCTTTCAGTGTTAGCTATTTTAAATTAAGCAGTTTCCTCTATAACATTCAGAAATTATCTTTGTCCTTGTAGATGATTTTCAGGGTTGCTGAGATGATCACAATGTGTTGAAAAAGGTAGAAAAGCAAAGGTACAATGGTTATGGGACAAGCTCTTTAATCTTAATGCATGAAGCACCTAGTGGTAGGGAGGGAATGGTGGAGGAGTATAGAGCATATATTTTGCTAAACGTCTGTGTGTGCACAGAGCTGTATGTATAAAAATGATGTAAATAAAAAGTGAGCTGGAATGGCTTTATATTTTCTGTAGGGATTGTATTTATTCTATTCACAAAGTTCAGTTGGTTCCACAGCATTCATGCTTGGAGGTTATGAATACCAGCGTGTGTTTTCTACAAAGCTGGGAAGTCAGTAGAGCAGTAGACTCACAGAATCATAGGATGGCCTGGGTTGAAAAGGACCACAATGATCATCTGGTTTCAACCCCCCTGCTATGTGCAGGGTCACCAACCACCAGACCAGGCTGCCCAGAGCCACATCCAGCCTGGCCTTGAATGCCTCCAGGGATGGGGCATCCACAGCCTCCTTGGGCAACCTGTTCAGTGCATCACCACCTCTGTGTGAAAAGCTTCCTCCTAGTATCTAAGATAAACCTAAAGTACATGTGTGTACTGCACTGTGCTTTTAACATGCTCTGCCATGGTTGTTTTCAGGCTCTGTTTTGTACCAAGGATGGTGGTATGGGCTGCTGTGTAACGAGTTTAAACTTGCTGACAATAAGTACCCTTTCATAAAACTTTCTGACCATCTGCAAAAGTGGTTCTTGGTTCATCCACAGGTTTGTCTGCAGTAGGCTGAAAGCTGCTACTTAATCCTTATCATTTTAATTTTTTTTTTTTAGTCCTTTGTGAGGCTTTTTTACTCTCCTGATGGAGAAGACAAGCTTTAGAAATAACCTTATGGTGGAAAAGTCACTTAGGATCAGTGATTCTGTAATTCGTGTCAAATGATTAACTGGGAAGGTAAAAGTGTTTTTAAGACATACTGATGGTGTATTTTGTCAATTACTGCGGTCTAGAGAATGCTTATGAACAGATTGTTTCCACTCAGCTGTGGCTGACCGATGTCTCCTTATTGGACTGCTTTTTTTCTTCGCAGACTGGCTGAAGAATTACAGATGCCTTCCCTGCCAGAGATGATGTTTGGAGACAATATCTTGAGAATACAGCATGAACGTGGTTTTGGAATTGAGTTCAATGCAACCGATGCTTTAAAATGTGTCAATAATTGCCAAGGTATGATCAAAGTGGCTTGCGCAGAGGAGTGGCAAGAGAGCAGGTACAGTATTTTACCACCACTGGGCAAGTATTGGTGTGTTGTATGCAAAACTGAGATAAAGTAGTTAAAGCAACAGACAACTCCTGAAAACTGTATTGTATTTAGTTCTGCCATTGATGCAATCAGCGTGTGATGGCAGAAATCATTTTGCTTTTTTTTTGCCCTCATCATCCTATCTCAGTTACTCAGTGTCAGCAGCATTTTTCAATTGCTTCCTGGCTTTCTTCAAACTTAGTGCATGTTTAACATGATTTAGTTCTGTTTGTGTTTATTCAAATTCATGGGGGCTTACATGTTACAAGAGTGTGTGTACTGGTGTGTAGAAGTGCAGAATGCTGTAGTTCAACTTCTTAGCCTTAGGACCATAGCAGGCAATCGTGCATGAGAACTTGTTCTGTTTAGTATTTACCAAATGAATGGCAGAGCTCCTAGGAATAAGTCAAGAAGAGAAATGAAAGCTGTCTTGAAAACAGGTAATGTTGTTCATTATTGCTGTGTGTTGTCAGCAGAATAATTTCTGCCTGCTTACTGAAGAAGTGACTGTGAACTACAGACTTTTCAACAGCTCTTAAAAATCTTCGTTTTTGACTCATAAGCCTGAGGCAATGTTAGCAGAGGAGTTTGGGTAATGGTTTTCTAATTCCTTATGATATCAGCTGTTGTGGAAGAACCAATACTGTGTGCTTAAGTCTTGACATCATCAGTCCAGTACAGGCAATACTGCTCTTTTTCTCAGATAGTTAGGACATGAGTGTGGAAATCATAAAACCTTATGTGAGGTTGTAAGTTTTTAATAATTACTACAAAGTGTGCTGTTTTCTTTTTCACTTCTTGAGGAGTGAGACTGAGCACACTAAGGAAGTCGTCAAGCCTTATGATTGGACTTACACAACTGACTACAAAGGAACATTGCTGGGAGATACTGCAACACTAAAGGTAAGTGTTTTTCCCTTGTTGCGTGCTGCTTGCGTGTTGTTCCAGTCAAACACAGAGCACGTTTTTGAAGCTGTCAGTGGGCTTTTATAAATTCTTCATGATTCTTCGTTTCTGACTTCAAAGTGTATCGTGAGGTTTTTCATGTTTCTCATCATATTCTCTTAATCAAATCATAGCTTATTAAAAAAAAAACTTCAAGTTTGATGGGTTTTTTTGTTTTGTTTGTTTTTCAACAGTAGTTCCTCATATTTAAGGGACAGGCCCTCTCTTGACTGTATTTTAAAATAAGGCTGAAGTTCCCAGCTTCTCATTGCTGTGTACAGATTGCTTGCTACTAAGCAGATAATCTGTGTTACTTCACAAGGATTGTGTTGGTTACAGATCACTAGAGTTGCTCTGGAATCAAATGTGCAGCATAAAAGTGAATCTGTCTTGTTGGCTTCTGGTCTTTAGGCGGCAGAGCACAAGATGGAAAAGCTCTGGTTACTTGATTTCTGATTTCTTCATTGGAATTCAGGGTTTGCAGTTGGCTAGAAATGCCAATTGCATAGAAAACTGTTTGCAACCCAGAAGGTCTTAAACGCACATTAAGCATGAGTTGTCTGAATATTTCCACGTTCAGCATGCTGCTGAAGCCTACAAAACCTGTACTCAGATGACTGTTTATTTAGAACTTTCCATTCTTGGTTCTTGCTTTGCTCAATGTTTTCTCTTGGAAAGTTTGGCTTCAATTTTACCTTTGCCTTTTAGAATTTTGGGTGTATTAAGCCCAGTGCTCTGAAAGCTTTTCCCTTTGGGAAGCTAGCAAATGGAGGATTTTAAAGATCAGGACAAACTTTATGCAGTTTGACAGCGAATTAGTGTACTAACTATTCATCTTTTTCTTGAGGTTGTTCCTACGACAGAGCACATAAATACAGAGAAGTTGAAAGCCAGGGAACAAATCATGTTTTTTGAAGAAGTACTTCTGTTTGAAGACGAACTTCATGATCACGGAGTATCAAGTTTGAGTGTAAAAATAGTGAGTACTGAGAGGTGAATACAAGAGGCTTGGTGACCTGATGTAGCATGATGTAGTTACTCCTTTGCATTTTATTCCTTTTAGAATTTAAATTTAAAATGAAAATTTCTTTATTCTTGCTCTTAAAAATAGAGTTATTGAAAACTGTTATATTGAAATCTTCTTTTCGCTTGCTTTGGGGAGCTTGTCAGTTGCTTGTCCATCTTCCTTTCTGCATCCCTAGGCTCCACAGAAACAGCCTGCTCTGCTGCCCAGTGATAGCTGTAGTGTATCGCCAACCTGAGTTACGAGTTTTACTACTGAAAGCTCACTCGTGTACTACATTGTACATTTCTGACACAAGTAAACACGTGGCTAGAGTTAGACTTTGTAATATGCTGAATAGCACGTCTTTATATTTCCAGAGAGTCATGCCTTCCAGCTTTTTTGTGCTGTTGAGGTTTTTCTTGCGAGTTGATGGAGTGCTGATCAGGATGAACGACACGAGGCTTCACCATGAGGTAAGCCCTCATTCACCATTATGACTGTTTTACAGGTGCTCACTTGCAGTATTGCTTTCAGAGAAGAACTGCTGATATTCCTGTACTTCAGTACTGATGCTGTGGGGCATAGAGGTTACCCAAACTGAACTTTCAGATTAATTTTGTTTTGGTGGTGCTGAAGTGTAGCAGCCAAGTGCTAGGTGTTATCAGAGCAGAGTAGCCTATAGCTTATGCTAAATAATGATTAAAATATATGTGTCAGGCACAGAGAGGCAGTACAAGTTAAAAAATAGACAACAGTAGGTGGTGTGATGTTGTTGTTATGGGGTTGGGTGGGTGTTTTTGATTTTGGCTTGTCTAATATTATGACTGCAAGTTTAACCTTGCAGAGAACTACCTATGCTATGCTGAGGTGAAATATCCCATAAATAAGACAGAACATAGCAGGTTTGCTTATTTTGTCCAGCTGATAATGAAGTGATGCAGGAGTTCTGAGAGAAGGCTGACAAACGCATTCAGTCATAGATATTCAAGTTGTTGCATGCAAAAAGGTGACTCTTGGAGAAGATGCCATTCTTTGTCTTTGGGAGTGTGAATGTACGTTTCTGCTGAAGGGCTGTGATCAGTCACATTCAAATGTTTCCTGAATTCAGTGTTTTCACAATGCTGATTTGCACTCTGATAATTTTGTAATGAATTTTTGTAATTCTTTTCCCTTCAGTCTGACAAGGCTTATATGTTGCGAGAATATACATCGAGAGAAAGCAAAATATCGAGTTTAAAGGTATTACATTTTTCATGTTTTCCTGGTCTGCTTTTTAGCATTCTTTTATGGTCCACACAGAAAACACTGTCAGTAATGCTTTGGAAAGGTTGGTAACTTAAGCAGGGGGAAGATCCTTTCGTGTGTGCAGTTTTTATCTTAGGGATTTCAAGGCAGGTTGGCCTTTGTAGATGACTCAGTGGTCACATTTACAATATATGGGTTTGGGTTACTTTTTCTACTTTTCAGTTAACAGCTGTTTTCGTTATTATTTTAGAACTATTCAGTCACAAAATCGGGTAGCGCACTTCCCGTGATGCTGAATTTCAACACTGGCTGTGTGCTCACGACCTGTACTAGAACTCAGAATCTGTTTGCTGCTGCAGATTCATTTGTTTTTTGTCAGAATAATTTCTACAGCTTACCTTAAAACCCAAGCAGTAGCTCAGAATCGTTTGTGGTACATTTCCAGTTGTAGTGTTGACTTATTATTCTTTACCCAATGTATGATTTTTAGGTACTCTCCCTTTTCTCTTCACCTGTAAAATGTAACTAATGTTATACTAATGTTTTGAGGGAATACTTCTGCACGATTATTTTCTCCTTATCATTTTTCAGCAATATGCAATCCCTAATTGAGGCAATTAAATCAGGCGTGATCTTTTTGATAGTTTGGTGGCTTCTGAAATACGGGTAGTTGATCCAGGTTTGGTTTTAACCTCGAACTTCATATTGCTTTTGTGTTCCTTAGATCAGCTTCAGTAGGTAAAGGAGAAAAGAATTCTCAAGTCTGAATGAATTGAAGTTGCAGTGTAATTCCTTGCATGTTAGGGGTATCTGACAGGTTGTACTTAAATAGCTCTACACTTCTTGCTTACAGGATGTTGTTAGAAAGTAGTGCACTCAGTGTAGGTTGTGGTTGTTTTCTTTTGTCCTGACAAATGTCTGTGTGTGAAGCTGCAGGGAAAGATGTTAATGAACTTAGAACAACTAATTTCTTCAAACGCAAAATTAAAATCCACTCAGTTACTGTGCCATATAAATAGCTAAATGCTGCAGTGGACTTCTTCAAACTAAGACTGATGTTGAGATATCAATATCAATTATCATTTGCTCCAGGGAGTGTATAGCAATGGCCAGAAGACATTAAACATGAAATCCTTTGTGGCCGTCCTGGTCTCATCCAAAATTAGACTCTCAAAGAGACAGTGTGCAGCAGTGAAGTCATGAACATTGTAGATGTTCTGGAACGTCTCTGACTTGTGTGTGAAGATAAAATCTGCTGCTTAGAAATATGAAATACTTTTCCCTAACCTACTGATGGCACTCAAGAAGTAAGAGATTGTGTGTGTTATATCTGAAGTAATAATCTAAATTTCTCTGTGCCGTGTGACTTCGAGGTGTTTAAATCAGGTAAAGATCAGCTGTCCGTAAGTATTTGTTTTTTGGAATCTTTTTCCTTCCTTTTTGTTCATTTCATCTAAACTTTTTGCTCCTTAGCATGTGCCACCTTCCCTGTTCACGGAACCTAACGAGATCTCTCAGTATCTACCCATAAAGGAGACAATATGTGAAAAACTAGAATTCCCAGGGACGCTGGAATCTAATAATCCAGAGGCATCACTGGAAACCACGTGTGTTAAGTCAAAATAAATGTGACTTTATATGGACTGAATTAGACTGGAGACGGTGTGATCATGTAGGCATTACTGGGGGGAGGCAGTTTCACTACTAGTGGAATAAAGAATTTGGCTATTTTTTCTGTAGCCCTGAAAAAAAAAAAAAAACAGAACTCATTTCAAGAAGGTTTTGCTAATGTTTGTTCTATCTTGTTTTTTTTGTTTCTTTTAAACCTGTATCTGGAGTTAATGATAGAGCAGTGGTAAATCAGTCTTCAATGGTACTGGACATGGACTTTCACAATGGAAGAGTGTGGGTTCTGCTCATTTCACCAGTGAGGCAGGCCTATTGCCTGGGCCCTCCAACGCAAACGCTTCCATGACAGATTCTGTTAGTCTCGGTATCTGAAGCAGCAATAGTAGTCATAAAATTGGCATAATTTTATTTCTATGAGGTAATCATCTACAGTAAAAATTGATAAACAAAATTCCTCTGCATATGTTTTAAGCTTTCAGTCCTAAGAGATAGATTTTTTTTTTTTTTTTTTTTTTTTTTGCTTGGCTTCTACTTCAAGCTGATAATCCATCGAGTTACTTCTTGGCTGGGGAAAAAGGACATCGATTGTCTTCAATCCCTCCAAGATGCTGGTATTTGCAGTCCGAGAAAGAGGAGCTTATGTAGCTTCAAAAGGATGCTAGCATGTATTCCAGATGCATATTTTTGGTTTATTTAAAATCTCTAAGTTCTGATATCAATAGGAGTGTGATCACATGTGCAGTCACTATTCTAACTTCGCATTTTGTGGATTAAACTTTAAGTAATTCTGTTGCTTTTGGAAACCTTAAATTACATCAATGGTTTGGTCTAAGACTGGGGGAGTTAAACAGCCTTGTCTAAGTTTGCTGCTTACACTCAGTGAAGGGCAGGAAGCTGAGGACTGTAGCAAAAAGCAGGCCTTTTGATTTGACAGGGTCTGATAAGAATGTGTACATTCTGATGTCCTGGACTGTTTTAATTAAAAATCTTCATATTCTACACTGCCTGTCTTCAAACAAGTTTTGGGGGTGGGTTGTTTCAATTAATGATGTCTTTTGAGAAACAGTTTTCATTTAAGACAATGCTGATGTTTTTATTTAAAAAAGAAAAAAAAGAAAAAGAAAAGAAAAAAGTGCTCTACTATTTAAGTGACTGCACTTGTTTCCTAAAGGCTGTAGTGTCAGGACAAAGCATTTATCTGGCTGTAAATGAATGCAGAGTGGAAGCGATCCGTATTTGTCTGGACATAGAATATTATTGAGGTCCCCTCCAGTGGTAGAGGGATGTGAGCGGAGAATGAAAAGGAAGGGAACAACAGAGTGAAGAGAGTTTGTTGGTAGGAGCATATCGGGGCACTTTTCCTATAAGGATTTATTATTTTATGTGCCTTACTGGCTTATAAAAGCGCAGTCTAAAGCCAAAGCTGGCAGTGATTGAGAGGACAGCTGATGTGCCAACACAAAGGAAACTGTATCTGCATTGAGTAATGAAAATTACAGTTTGGGTTTACGCAGTGATGCAATATGAAGCTCCACTGAGCTCAGGTCTAGTTGGGGGGGACCTATGGAACTGACAGCTGATGTTGAGAAGGGTGCTCTGCATGTGTAGTTGATGTGTATTTACCTCCTCCGTAGTATTTACTAATCTGTGACCTATTGATGCAGTTGTCTTGAATGGACTTGAATCCTGAGTATATATCTCTGATAGCCATCTGTTTTGGGTGCTGTGCATTTAAATGGAACACAAACATTGGAGAAATCACAAGGACGCATTTAGAAAGTCAGTTACCACGAAGTAGAACACGGAGCACCACTCCGGCCTCTGTTATGCCGCACAGACGATCAAGAAGCAGCGAGGGAAACTCTGGTACAGCTTCACCAGAGGAAGGTACTGCTGTGGATACGTGATGCTGGGAGGAGGCGCGGGGTGATTCTCCAGCCGTTCTGAAGCGAGCCGAACGTACGGCAGTTTATATTCCCACTTGTATGTTAATAAATAAAATATACCTGACGTTTCACGGCTCTGTTCTCGACTGAGCAAAACAAACTGAAGTAACGGCACGCGCTGCTGCGCCCGGTGCAGGAAGGGCACCCGCACAGCGGGAGGCTCCCCCATTTCCCGGCCCGTCCGCGCGGCGCCCCTCGCCTCCCTCAGCGGCTTTCAGAAGCCGGACGGGGGATGGGCCGTCCCGCCCCTCCGACTACGCGCCCCGGCAGGCTCCGCGCCGCCGCGCCTACCTGCGCCCGGCAGGTACGGAAGGGCTAGCGGCCGCGCAGGGCCTGCCGGGGCGCGTAGTTCCCGGGGCGGAAGGGAAGAACCGCCCGGCCGCGGCATGGACAAGCTGAAGCGGGTGCTGAGCGGCCGGGACGCGGAGGAGCCCGGCGCTCTGACGGAGGTAACGCCCCGCTGCCGGCACCTGCCGCCCTGCTGGGGCCGCCGCCTCGGGGAAGCCGCCGGGCCGCTCGTCGGCCTCTGTGCCGCCGGGCCTCTGCTGCCAGCCGGCGTCGCTTCGAGCTGCGGCCCCCGGGAAGCTCAGCCACTCGGGGTTGTGTTGGTAACTAACGGCGGTAACGCGCGCGTTCTGCACCCTCGTTTCCAGGTTATCGACGCGACTTCGTTGGGTTGGGGCACCCGAGTGAAAGGCTTCATCGCGTGCTTTGCGTTGGGATGCGTGTTCTCCCTGTTGGTAAGCGCTGATTGTTCCGAGCTGGGGAGGGCCCGCGAGGATCTGTATCCTGGCTGAGGTTTCTGGGTCTCTGAGAGCACCAGGCTCGGTTCCAGTTAGATACAGCACGCTAATCATTAACAAGAACGCTAACGCATGCACTTTTCTCTTTCTCTTCTCCTTTTTAGGGCAGTTGTCTGCTCTGGGTACCAAGGAAAGGGCTGATTCTCTTTGCAGCATTTTACACGTTGGGGAACATTGCATCGATTGGAAGGTAATGATCTTTTATGTTAGTTCTCTAATAACGGTGACAAGCTGGACGAGGTGTGGAAGTAGTAAAAACCAACCTGTTTGCGTGTGCACATTTGTTTATGGAGATTCAGAGAATCACAGAATGGCCTGGGTTGAAAAGGACCACAATGATCATCTGGTTTCAACCCCCTGCTATGTGCAGAGTCGCCAACCAGCAGCCCAGGCTGCCCAGAGCCACATCCAGCCTGGCCTTGAATGCCTCCAGGGATGGGGCATCCACAGCCTCCTTGGGCAACCTGTTCAGTGCGTCACCACCTCTGTGAGTGATTGTTCTCTTTTCGCTAAAAAGAACAGCACCTCCCTAATAGCACCGTGAAAGAAAGTACTGTGAAGACATTTTTTACTCATCCATTACAAAAACAACAAAACACAACACCAAAGGCTCAAAATCATGCATTGAGCATTGCAGTTTTTAGTTTTTGGAGGTGTGTTTTTTACCCCTCAGGATAATGATACTTCTTTGCCATTTTGCCTTTGATAACAGCACCATGTGTTTGTGAGCTCTGTCTTAGCAAACACCTCTGTGTTACAGTGGGACTGTCTGATAATCTTTCCTGCTTGTTGTAAAGGTTCTTTTCTCCCCTTTCTTTTGTCGTGCACTGATTTCTGTAACAACATTGTGTGCTGGTATCCCATGTGACAAGAGAAAAGTTTACAAAATAACCACCCTTCATCACAAATCTGGCTTGGTTTCACTTTTGCCTTTCACACCTTATGTGTTCATCTTGTTTTGTTTTTCTGTTTCACAGCACTCTCTTTCTTATGGGACCAGTGAAACAATTGAAAAGGATGTTTGAGCCTACCCGATTGATTGCTACTATTGTTATGTTAGTAAGTATCAAAGGAATCAGTTTTAACTTACAGAATCACCAATGCTGGACAAGACCTCTAAAATCATGCAGTCCAACCATCCATCTACCACCAGTATTTCCCCACTAAACCACATCCCTTAATACAACCTCTAAATGTTTCTTGAGCACCTCCAGGGATGGTGACTCACCTCCCTGGGCAGCCCTTTCCAGCACCCAGCTATTGAGCCCTTCCTTGTAGGATGATCTGTGTCTCAGGATGTGTTGTGGGTGGAGTTCTTTCTTCATCTGTACAGTGTGGTGAAAAGGTGTGTGTAGCACCAGCACTTTCTTGTGAGGAATGGCTGAACCAAAGCCCAATTGTAACACCAAATAAGCATTAAGCATCTGTAGCTGCTGTGTGTAATCCTGCACAAACATTTTTAGGGTGCTTGAGGTCATGTCACGGTGTTTTCTTGTTGCTTGAAGATGAAAGGTAGGAAACTAATTTTCTTAAAAGTTGCACAGTGGAAGTTGCTGGATGTGTCTTATCTTGCATTTTGTATTTCTTGTATTTTGTATTTCTTTATAGTCCAGATCATTTGCTTTAAAAAAACTGTGCTGGTATTTCCAACCTGCTAAAATATTTGTTTCTGACAGCAAAGGGAAATGGAATCTCTGTGCTGTGGTGATCATCTTGGATTAAAAATAATGCCATCCCAGTTGGCTGATAGCTTCAGGTTTTGAAACTCATGTGGCACAACAAAATGACAAATGCAGCATTCAGCTGAAGTCAGCCCTTCCAGTTGTTTTCATCTTTTGAAGATGGCAATTGTGGACAATCTTTTATTGTGGGGAAGCATTGCTGGTAATTCTCAGAGTTCCTCTTGTTTATCAGGTTTTTTAAGCTCTTGTACTTTCTGTTGGAGAGTCTAAAATCTAGAAGGTGATTTAATTTGCAGGAAACTCCTCCCATTATTCAGTGTGAATGTCTTCAGAACATTTGCTTGATATCTGCATTTTGTGGTTTGTATTTAAAACTCTGTGAGGCTACAAGCAGCACATACAGCTTAGGACACTGACCATGTATGCTGACAGATCAGCAGCAGTCAGGAAACCATTGTGTGGTGTGTTTGTGCAGTTAGGCTTCTTGGAGTCAGGAGCATGCCTGGAATGCACAGTGGAATAGAGAGGTAGTAGGTGTATGATGCAGTATGTACACCAACACACAAATAATGGGAAAACTACATTTAATGCTGGTAATCATGGTTGAGGTAGTGTGTGTGATTTCTTTGGCAGTACATACGGCTGCTGCCTTGCATATGCACTAGTACACGTGTCTTTTTTTTTCACTCACGTGGAAGAACGCACGTTACAGTCTGCAGTAGCACAACAGTAGGTGTGCATTGCAAATGTCTTTAACTTTCTGCTGAAGAAAGGTGAAGTATCAGCATCTGCCATAGCTAAACAAACTGCCATGTCTTAATTTGAAAATGAAAACTTGAACTAAAAAGTATCTTCTGTTAAAGCTAATAGTAAAATAGGAGATATCCAAAATGGATTACCAGTTCCCAAAGACATAATGTAACAATGTGAAAAGAATACATGGCTGAGTGGTTGTGGTGGGCTCTGTGTTTAAACAGGGACGTTACAAAGCAACACCTGAAAGCACTTTAAAGTATGCTGTGGCTTTACTTGACAAGAATTTTTTAAAAGAGTGGAAAGGATGATCCAGGGAACTACCAGTGTGCCAGCTTCACCTCTGTGCAAGGGAAGTTCATGGAGCAGATCCTCCTGGCATCTGTGCTAAGGTACATGGGAGTAGGAAGCGATACAGGATAACCAGCATGGCTACAGCGAGGTCAGGACCTTTTTATGTTGGTGTAACTGCATCAGTGGACAGGGAAGAGTCACTGATGTCATCTGTCTGGACTTCAGTAAGGCCTGTGACACAGTACCCCACAGCGTCCTTCTCTCCACATGGGAAAGATATGGATTTAATGGGTGGATTGTTTGATGAATGAGGAACTGGTCGTGAGACCCTTCTCTGAGAGTGGTCAGTGGCTCAATGTCCGGATGGACAAGCTGAGTCCCTCTAGTCCCTCTAGCACTGGGACTAGTGCTTCTTTAACATCCTCATCAATGACATCAACATTGGGTCTGAGTGCACCCTCAGCAAATTTGTGGATGACACCAAGCTGTGTGGTGTGGTCAACATGCCCAAGGGGCAAGATGTCATGTAGTGGGACCAGGACTGGCTTGAGCAGTGAGCCCAGATCAACCCCGTAAAGTTCAACAAATTGAAGTGCGAGGTCTTGCCCCTGGGACATGGCAACCCCCACTGTCAGTGTATTCCCCACACCTGGAGGATGTAAGGATGGTACGCAGCCCTACTAGAAAGGACCTGAGGGTACTGGTGGATGGCAAGCTGGACATGGACAAACGATGTGCCCTCACAGCCCAGAAAGCCAGCTGTATCCTCCTCAGCATGGCCAGCGGGTTGAGGGAGGTGATCCTGCCCCTCTGCTCTGTGCTGGTGAGGCCTCACCTGGAGTACTGCACCCAGATGTGGAGTCCTCAGTACAGCAGAGACATAGACCTGTTGGAGTGTGTCCAGAGGAGGGCCACAAAAATGATCCAAGGCATGGAACACCTCCCATATGAGGACAGACTGAGAGAGCTGGGGCTGTTCAGCCTGGAGAGCACCTGAGAGCGGCCTCTTAGTGTTTAAAGGAGGCTGTAAGAAAGAAGACAGACTCTTGGAGGGTCTGTGGTGATAGGACAAGGGGAAATGGTTTCAAACTAAAAGAAGAAAGATTTAGTTTGGGTATAAGGAGAAAGTTTTCATGGTAAGAGTGATGAGGCACTAGAGCAAGTTGGAGGTGGTGGTGTCCTTGGAGACATTCAGGGTCAGGCTGGATGGGGTTCTGAGCAACCTGATGTAGCTGTAGATGTCCCTGTTCATTGCAGGGAAGTTGGATTAGATAACCTTTAAGGGTCCCTTCCAACTCAAAATGATTCTATGATTCTACTAATACCTCTGGTTTCAAGACAGTAATGGCCTTAAGAATGAACAAGTAATGTGACACGTACAGAGGCAGAAGAAAGAGTCTTAACTGGCAAGTCTTATGCTAAAAGCTGAAATGCAGTGAATGCCTGTTCCACTGAGAAGTGTATGAGGAGAAGAAGCAGGAACACACTGGTGTTGCACAAGTGTGGAAGTCTGCTGCTCTTGCTCCTTTGCAGGCATGAATGTGTTGTCTGGAGATATCAGGCTGGTGTTTTCTCATTGCTTCAAAAACACAGTAGTACGAATGTTTTAAATAAAGGGAACTCTCATACCTCGTTGGATAGAACTATGAAATTATGTTGTCTGTCTCTGAAGGAACCCATTGCACTGTTAGAATATGTATGAAAACTGGAGAGTTGTTTGTATGTTTAATAGAAATCATTTGTTTTCTTCCAGTTGTGTCTCATATTAACGCTGTGTTCTGCTTTTTGGGTGAGTACTTGAGTCCTGTATGTATATATATATATACTGGAGTATATTTAAAAAATGAGAATCTTGCATGGTTGTCTTACTGGCTGCTGTGTTTCCTTCCCTTCTTCCTGCCCTTCTCCCTCAGTGGCATAAGGAAGGACTCGCGCTCCTTTTCTGTATCTTGCAGTTTTTTGCCTTGGCATGGTAAGTGATCTCCCTTATGCATGCCCCTCACTTGGCATTAGGTGTAACAGAAAGTAAAGAGGTGGATTTGAGCTTGTATGTATGAAAGGGTAGGAAGATTTTGTACCCTACTGTTCCCCTGGATGCAAGATAGTGCACCTATGAAGAGGTGACATATGGCTGCTCTTTGTTCTGTCCTTCCACTTCTGGAGGTTCCTTCTGAATGCATTTAATTTCTGTGAGCTTAAGTAAAACTTCTTTTTCTTTTGTCTTTTAATCAATTTGATGCTTACTTCGCTTAGTATTCTGCTTTTAGAGACTCTGTACTTGTTAGGTCAGATGATCCAGATGTGCCAATCAAGTTAAGCATCAGTTTTTTTTAAGTTACCATATTCTCTGTAAAAAGCCATTGAATTAGTACAGGAGCGGGTAGGGAGCTTTACCCAGCCCTCAAAAGCAGTCTTATCTCCCTGTAGGTGTTGGAACACCAGGGCAGCTTGGGGCTGCTTGGAACACTGTTTCACATGCCTCTGCAGTGTGCCCTCTGATTTTGCCATTTCTCACTGTGGCTGAGCTAAGGTTACTTGCAAGAATGTTCCTTCCTTTTCCTCACAACATCAGGGCTTCACTTTGGTTGTGTATCTTGCAGCCCTCTGTTTAGAGCAACACAGTTATGCTTTTTGTGACTCCATCATAAGCTGACGAGTAACCTTTACAATGTTCCATCTTAGGTACAGCATTTCCTTCATACCATTTGCAAGGTAAGTTTCTCTGCTCCCATTCCTTTTGTCATCTTGAAGCTTCATGGTAGCCAAGATTACTATGTGGGAGCATTGTGATGTGTGGATTTAAGCTTTTCTACGGCAGTGTTTTAGGAGGAGGAAATACTCGTGATTGCTTAAAAATGGGACTAAGCATATTCTCTGGTGGGGAAACACGACTTAAGTGTAACAAAATGAGAGGGCTTCCTGTGAAAATATAGAAGTGTGCAGCCCATATGCTAAATTTAACGTTTGCCTTGAGAATGCCCAAATGCTGGTCCAAAATACTACTGGGTAAATGTATTCTTTTGTGTACTATTTTTTTTTTCCTTCCTTCACTGTTCCCCCTGCTGTGAGCACTGTTACAGCATTTGAGCACAGTTTATGCTGCTTTATCAGCTCTGCTCTTCCTATGGGTGCTATTACCATTGCAGCTGAGTGGGTAGGGGTTGAGCAGACCTGCTTGCCTGTAATGCAGTCATGCAAGCCATGTAAGCACAATTAACAATCTCTAAATGTGTGTTGGTGGTGCTGCACCAGTGTGTAGTGAGTCATCCAGCAGCTAACTGAGGTGACTGTTTTTTTCTTTCTCCTGCCCATAGGGATGCTGTGAAGAAATGTGTGTCTGTCTGTCTGTCCTAAGAGGAAAGCCGGATGCTTCACAAAGTTCTAGGAAGCATAGCAGAACTACGTTAAGATCACTGTGTTTGTACTTTGCTACTTCTGTTCTAAATGAGTGCCTTTTGGCTGGTTGTTAGAGGTTAAGTGCAGTGAATGCAATTGTGTGTTTTTGGTGTCCGTGGGACAGAGCGCTCACGTGACTAAATGAAGGTCAGCCTGGAAGAAGAACTGGGCTGAGACCCAGACTTTGTTTTGATGATTCTCATATGAAATTATTTGTTTCTGCAAAATTAACAAAGTGACACGTGAAGTCTGTAAAATGGAGCCCTTGATTCTGGTGGGACCATGCCAGTCTAGAGGATTCCTTTCCGAAGAAGAAAAAGAAATCTGTTGCTAGCTGATTCCTGACAACTCTTGTAGTAGCCTTACATCACTTAATCTTTGCACTATTTACATCAGATAATGGAATACTGGTGCTCTTCTTCTGCCTCTCTTGTAACATGTTGGGTCTATGATATTTTCAAAAGGCTTAATTCCAAATGAAAAGGCTGTTTTAGAGTACTTATGGAATGCTTGATTTTGTTTCCTTAAGTGAAAAAAATTCGTTTTCAGTTTAGATTGACAGTGTTTTCTTAAAATACGTAGAGGGGACATTTTCATCTGCGAAGATTGGTTCCTGTAAGAAAAGCACTTGCAAAATTGGGTTAATCAAGTTCTTTAGTTTCCAGGAATAATGAGTTCTTTGCTAATGACTCCAGCTGAATGCAATACATTCAAGCTAGGAAACCAATTTATCACTTGACATGAGGTGGTTCTCTTCTCCCCAGCTTCAGCACAGGAGCTGTGTGAAGCTGAGGGCACGACAGGTAAGCTGAGACAGAACCTGTGTGTTTTCTTTCCCAAAGGACGAAGTCCCTGTTGATAAGGTGGAGGCAGGCTGGTGTTTAAGCAAGTCCAGGACAGGAAAAAGACATTTTCTTCTGAACCTGTGAATAAGTTAAAACTCCAATGTGTCTTTTTTGTAATGAAATCAATTTCATTTTTCCTAAAACTCTCTTCTGCACTCGTGAATTCCTTCTGCTCTGAAGAGGAAGTACAGCTTTCTGTTGCTTTTTTTGTGTGTTTGTGTGTTTGCTTTTTTAACCAAAGGAAGCATTCAACAGTCTTGCTGCCAGCTTCGAACAAACACTGAGTGGTCAGTATCCAGACTCCAAGGCCATTGCCCATTCTTGTAATCTTCTGAGCTACGTGTAATCATGTACTCCCAAACCATTTCAGCGTCTCTTGTTTAACATCAGAATGCAGGTTCCTGCTTCTACTATGTTGGATACTGTTAACTGTTCTTGCCTTTCCTATTAGCAAGTTGTCTTGCTGGAAATGATGGCTGTGAAGGTCATTATCCAGTGAACTTTAATATGATTTGAATCTTCTTTCCTGATCTACATAGACTTTAGCCATCTAACTGCATTGCATTTGCATAGCAAGTCCTTGACTTGCACCACAAAGACTTCAGGCTAGCAAAAGCCTGGATCTATTCAGCAATGAAGTACAAGCCCACAGTGAAGTAGAATAATTCTGTGTGGTTCTCAGAAAGTTACTAGAAACAGAATTAACTCTACACATTAATTGTCCTTCTGATAATTTATAAAACAGTAACAACCCTCCATGAGTATCCCCTCTAAAACCAAAAAAATATCTTTTGAGGATATGAAAGGGGAACTTCAACAAGCTTTCTCTGTTTTCCAGCTGGATAGAGGTACTCTTACAAAGCCATTTGAACAGAAAAGGCCTTCTTGAAAATGTGCTATGTTGGGATGAATCAGTTCTGTGGGATGATTTCCCCAAGTGCTATTTCCTACTGCTTTTCTTTCTTTCTTTCCATAGGATTTTGAAGTTAGTGTTGAAATGACTACATTGACTATTAGTATTATTTTTTTTTAATAAGGAGTTAGTTAAAGGCTCAAGAGAGACTGAGAATTAAAGAACACCTATTCGTTTTCTCTCTGACTCTGGATATCTAAATGGATGTAAGACTTTTTTTTTAATGAGGGAGTATGTTCAAAACCTAATGTACATCTGTCAAAGGGCCCCGTGTTAGGCTTCTGTTAGGGCTTGGAGAATATATACAGAATTCCTTTGTGTAAGACTAGTAGAAATAGAACTCCAATGCCTTTCACATCCCAGTGTTTGCTTAGTTTTAATATCTCTGGGTGTTCCCAGAGAACTCTACAAGTATGGTCTATGGTATTTTTCCTTCCCCCCTCTGGGAAAGTTCTGTTAATTTGTATAATCATTCCAGGCCTATCAGCAGTCAACATAATGGAGTTTTACCTCTGTTTTGTTTGTTTTTTTTTTTAATAGTTCAGATTAGGAAGAGAAAAAGGCTTTTGCTTACTCCTTGACTAGCTTTTGCAGGGCTGTAGTACCATGACTCTCTAGCATTTTCCTTGTAAAAACACTAGATTTGCTGCATACTGCTTTCTCAATTTGTATACTATAGCTAAGTGGGACCTTTTAGTATTGTGAGCACAGTCACTTGGAAGTAGGAAATTTAGACTCTGGAACTGCTTCTTTCACTACCAAGAAATGGTAAACTTGAATGGATTCACACACACTTTTTTAAAGCTGTAATTCCAGTTCCACAGCCACGTTTGATACAATAATAAAGGAGAACAAAGGTTTATTTGACTGTGTAGCACACGAGGCTTTAGCAATAGTGCCCATAAGGGAAGGGAATTCAAAAGGAGATGGCAGAGATGGGTGATCGCCATAGTGCCACTAGGATTCACGTTCCTTCTGGTGTTGTATTCTGTTCTTGTGAAGGTCAGATGGAACAGAGATTCATTTCCTTGCCAATATGTGAAAGCTACTCAGGGTTTGTCACTTCATCTACAAGCAGTTTTGATTTAAAGGTAATTCCTCTCTGTCAGAGCAAAACACTGTGGATTCTTAGTCAGATGTTTGGTTATAGTTGCGCACAGGCTATTGCCAGGGTTAGCAGTAGAAGATTCTTCTATATTGTTCAGATAATTTCTGTGATCGAGAGGTAAACTACTATGAGTGTGCCCTCTTGACCGGTTTCAATCTGAATTAGGTTATACCATTTTTGTGATTAAGACTTCTATATGTTTGGAGCTGATTTCATCAGCTTTGGTTATCTGCTTACCAGGAAGCATGGTGGACTTTTTTAAAGCCCTCTAGCTTTCTGTCGTAATGTCCTTCAAGGCAGGAATGTTTGTCGTGTGCACTCTGCTGCAAAGAGATAATTGTGTTTTAAATCATAAGGCTCCTTCCTTAATAAACTTACACACTTGCCTACAGCACTTAATTCAAGACTGACTTTCGAAAGAAAGTTGGATGCCCATCTCAGTAGAGTTTGGTGCTCTACCAGAAAGTGTTTCTTGAAAGCCTCACTGTTGGTCAACTTTCCCGTTGAATTTTGGGTTGTTTTGGTTTGTTTGGTTTTGTTTGTTTGTTTGTTGTTTTGGGTTTTTTTTCAGTACTGATCACTGTAAGCAAGCAGTCTTAGCGTGAAATCTGCATATCTGGGATCAGCCGACTTTGCAGATACTGTAGAAATGGAAATGGGTGACAAGGGGTATTTGTTCCCATAGCACTGAGATTCAGAACATGAAAATGTGAGATTTCTTTCATCACTCCAGGGTTTTGCTCTGGTTGGTGTGATTGTGAATGCTGATGCTATCTGAGATGGTTCTACTGTGCTGATGTGAACAACTTGATCTTGCTTAGTATTTGCTGTAGTAAGACTGCCCATGAGCTGCTCCAAAACCCAAGGAAGAAATCTCTGAACTGATTTAAAAGGATTTTAAGAAATCACGTGGAGAAAAAATTAGAATTCATAAGGCTTTGTTTAAATACTTACTATGCATTGCTGGGAGAGAGAGGAGTTGTTGCTATGGGATGGCTTCCAGCAAGGTTGCAGAAGGACGGGTCTGGATTGGTTGCAACTTGTGGGTAGGTGACAGCTGTGCCCGTAACGCACTTAGGGGCTTAGAGTGCTGCTGCTTACATGCAGTCTGAAGCTCGTGTTCAGGAAACTCCATTGTGGAAAAATGCGGATTCTTGAAGGTTGTAGGCTTGTGCTGTGTACTAAGATTGAAAGAGATTTGTTGAGTTAGTGAAAATGGTTCTTACTCTGTTTTGGTACTTAATCATGTTGATGAAGACAAGATGACCGTTGCTGTTGTGGACTTCAAAAACCGAGGAGGAGGATGACATATAAACACACATCTGTCTTAACTATTGATGTTTACAGCCATAGCAAGTCCTGACCATGTAGGACAGAAAGCACAAAGATGGTATATTTTCTTAACAGTGTGTGCCTCACAGTCTTTTGACAACACAACATTTTTTTAACAGCTGTGGGAATTGTTTTGTAAAATAAAAACTGAACTCTCAGAATTTGACCACAACGTTTTGTATTGTTACTGATTCTATTTGTTGCTCTTTTTCTGTGTATTTGCACTGTTTGATTTCTACTTTGATAAATATCTTTTTTCATATCTTTTTCTGTAAGGAATCCCTCACTTTCGAGTGTTGTTTTTTTCTTCAATAAAGTTGTAATTGCATTAAACAAATTGCTTTTGCAGTTAATTTGGACGTTTTAATGATGACTCCAGATGATGCTCAAATTGCTGATGAGGTGGGGGTGATACGATTATTTTTTTTAACCTCAAGTGTCAACATAATTTTGCCAACAAATTATTGATTTAGTCTGTGCTACAGAGCAAATTACTCCTCATTCCATTCTGTCAGCAAAAATTATTAGTCGTGTCTCTTTCTTTGTGAAATACGTGCATTCTGAGTACTGCAAGTAAAAAAAAAACAAATCAGTGATTTAAAAATGCACATGTCAGAAGTAGGGCTAGAAGCAATGACTCAGAAAGCATATCTGTTTCAGTTGGCGTGTAACATGCATCCAAAAACTTGCTGTGATTTTAATTTTCCTTACCTATGTGGTGGGCACCAGCCTGCTTCCAGTGTCTTAATTTTTTCCTTCTGAGTGGTAGGGCAAACCCAAATGGCTGCCATTTATTTATTTTAATTGCAAGGGTGGTTGCAACCCTTGAGCGTTTTGAGAGATGTTGTGCTTTCAGTTTTGGTCTTCTAAGAAAACTGTCTCAAAGCTGAATGCACTGAAATTTCTTCACAGGAAGGTCCAATTTTTTTATTTTTATTTTTAATAGAAGAGACCTGTCTTACTGTAACACAGGAACCTGGTGGTTCGTATTTTATCTTTTTGAAAAGAACTCAGAGGAACCCGGGGAGTTTCATATAACTTTCTTATCAAGACAGCTATGAGTATGAATCTAAACCTACACATGCAATAGATTCTTTCTATAAATGTTCAGTCCCTTGTTTTCTCTGCTTCGTTCAAGCTGCATAATGTGGAGCTGTTGGAGCGGGTCCAGAGGAGGGCTGTGAAGATGATCAGAAGGCTGGAGGACCTCCACTATGGGAATAGGCTGGGAGAGTTTCAGCCTGGAAAAGAGAAGGCCCCAGGGGGACCTTGTAGCAGCCTTCCAGTACCTGAAGGGAGCCTACAGGAAAGTTGAGGAGGACTTGTTAGAAGAGCATGTAGTGACAGGAAGAGAGGAAATTGTTTTAAATTGGAAGAGGGCAGATTCAGACTAGATATCAGGAGGAAATTCTTTACTGTGAGGGTGGTTGCCCAGAGAGGCTGTGGATGCCCCCACCCTGGGAGCAAATCCGTGCAAATCCATGGTGGATTTGTATTTAGTAATGGGACTATGGAAGGCTGCTACATACCTAATGTCTACCCTTTCCCCTTCTCCCTCCACAAGGTCTGATTTATGAGATAATTTTATGGATGCGTGTAGCTGGAATTTTTTCCCTTTGTTTACTTGTTTATTTCACATTGAGCTCAGGCTTGATTGCAGTATCTTAAGGATAAAAGATTCTTAACGTCCATCCATACTGAACTGTGGAAACTCCTGAAGGGAACAAAAACCTGTTTTCTCTTTTTTTCTGAAGAAAGCTTCAGATGATTAGAGAGATGGAATAGAATATCTAAGCTGCCAATCTTTGGGATTGCTATTTTAAGTTAGCCTATTTGAAACCCTTTTAAGTTTTTCTCAGGTTCCCATGTGGCATCTCTAGAAGAGGTTATTCCTGAGAGTTTGTGATGCACAATCTGCAGAAATGAGGAGTAACACTGATGTAGCTAAATAATGGTATGTTAGAAGTATAGGCTGGCCAACACGATTTCAGTGCAGCTCTGAATGGATAGCACTTCCAAATATGTGGAGTGAAAACAAATTATTTTGTCGTATTTGCTCTTGTGTTTTCTATTTGTGCGTAATAGGATGTAGAAGTCTTGTTTCTTTTGAGAGAAGCAAGTATTTCAGCCATGTATGATTATTATTAGAATCACAGAACATCCCGAGCTGGAAGGGACCCATGAGGATCATTAATTCCAGCTCCTGGCTCCACACCCAAACTCCAAGCCTTATATCCGGGAGCGGTGTCCAAACACTCCTTGAACTCTCACAGCTCAGTGCCGTGCCCACAGCCCTGGGCAGGCTGTTCCATGCCCACGGCCCCCAGTGCAGACCCTGTCCCTCACCCCCAGCTGCCTTTCCCCTGACACAGCTCCGTGCTGTTCCCTCAGGCCCTGTTGCTGTCACATCTCCCAGATCCTTCACCGTCCTCATAGTCTCCCTTTGCACTCTTTCTAATGGTTCTATGTCCTTCTCATCTTGTGGTGCCCAAAACTGCACGCGTTACTTTTTTTTGTAATACATTTATGTTTATCACCAGCCTGACTAGATCAGGAATTTTTTTTTTTTTTAAGAAACAAGAAAAATTGCTCTGAAAAGCTTCCCATGCTTTCTGAGCTGATGTTGGTTGTAACAGCAGGCAGGGAGGTGCTACTTGAGCAGGGTGACTGAATAACTGCTAAAAACATACCTGGCTGAAGTTATTGAAACTGTCCTCTCCACCACCCCGGCAGTAATGAAAAGGCTAATCTTCTCTAAGTCTCTTATAACCCATCAATCTCTTAAGGGTCTGGATCTGTGATTAAAAACAGAGGGAAAGCAGCTGTCTTTTTATCCTCTCGTAATTATTCCTTGGTCGTCAATAGGTGTTGATTTCCTGGGAGTGTCATGGTGATAGAGGTTACGTTTCCCTGTGTTGTTGGGACTCAATGTTCAGGGGTGTTGGTTGTTTGAGTGCTCCACTGAGAGTCCTGGGGATGGAAAGCTTGAGTCTTGTTGTCTGTGATTTCACTGCATCATGAAGGTTTGGCTTATTTTGGAAACGTGCACCTAAAGGCCAAAAAACAGCTATCCAGTGTCAAGGCAAGGAGAGGCCTCTTTAATTACCTTTTCTCTATTTTTTTTCTTCTGCTGTACCTCACCAGCTGGTGGTAGGAATGGGTTTTAAAATGATTTTAATTAGAAAGTCAAAACCAGCAACTTGCTTTTTACCGCTGAAATTTGATGAATATATTTCAGTAAGCGTTTCAGGTTTGTTCTGTCATTGCTGTTTCCAGACCTTGTTGCTGCAATTAAAAGTATGAGTAGCTAAATTCTTATTGGTAAATCCTGGACACGACTAGAGATGTCTCTAAGTGTTGTACTTGCACTTTTGACTAGAAGGGGTTAGTTCTGGGAGGCTGTGAGCCACAAGGTGGCCGCTTCCTGGTCAGTAGCACCTCGCTCTCTCCATGGGGCTCCAGAGGAAGTTTTCAATGTCTTCCTACTTCCTGAGACATCCATACCCATCTACTTGTTTAATTGCACAGCTACAGATGTCAAGTGCAAGAGGACTAATTCATGCTGTGTCCTACTTTCAGTGGCAATGACTATCGGTCACCTTGTTACTTTATTACTTGGTAAGTGCAGTTACTTTTTCCTTCAAATATCAAGTACAGGAAGACTTTCAGCTAAGAAAGAACCCATCTGATACCTGAGAATGGGTTATTTTTAGTGTCCCAGGAGTACCCAGTGATGCTAATCCATTTGTGTCTCATTTTCAGCATCTGCAGACTTGGAAAAATTTGTCTCTCAAGAAGGGAGGAGGGAGAAGAAATGTTTAGGAAGTATTCAAGTTTGTTATTTAGGTGAACAAAGGAGGCGTTTAAAATGTAAAGGATGTCTCCCCCAAAACAGAGCAGTTATTTGTAATGAAGATTTCCACCCTTAGTATTTTCTGGAAATTAAAAGTCAACAATAAGCAATGAAGTCTATGAATCTATTGCTTTGGTTTCTCTCCTGTAGCCCCTCCTCACGCAACTGCCTGTATGTAAGGCAGACCAGTGTATGATGTGATGAAGACCAATGCATGAGGTGGGATTCATATGGATCTGGATGTGTATTTTTGAGTAAAATCTGTGCCATGGTTATATTAAGCTGATGACTTTTCTTGCATGCATGCAAATTTGTTATTTCTTTGGCTAATTCTGGGCTGTAAATACACATCAGTGGTGAGATGCGCCTTGTGAATATACTGCTACATGCATCACCAATTGCTCTTAGAGCCCGAACTCTTAAAGCTGAAATACCCTTCCCCATGCTCAAAACCAGCAATTGGCCTATGCCATGAGCCAACCACAGGTAACTACTCTCTCTGGAAAATACTGAGGTTGCATGTATCTTGAGCTACAGTAACAAAGTTATAAATTTAAAATTAAAACTGTGTGAAAATGAAGTATTTTAAGAGAGATTTTTCTTTCTTTCTTTCTGTGAGAAAATTTTTGATGACCAAGCATCTTAAGTGGTAAGTGAAAGCAACCAAGTGTACCTTACTTTTGGTATCTCAGAGTGCATTTCATTGTTGTGGAGGATGCAAGTTTTAATATTTGAAACTACAAAGAAAATGCCCTTGTGCCTCTCCTGCAGGCACAAAAAAAAAAAAAAAAAAAAAAAAAAAACCTGTAAAAATCCAGTCATTGATTAAAAATTAACCCCAAAACTTCCTAGTGCACAATATTTCATGTAGCTCTGATTCCCGCCTTTATTAACATTTTGTAATGTCGTGAAAGCAACACAACTATTTCATGATCTCTTAAGTGTTTGCTATGCCATTTGATCTTGTGTGGCATGTGCAGGGAAAAATGATAGAGCTTCTCTCTCCTTTTTGAGCATCTGAAAAAGAAAGCCCAAGCACTAATGAGTGTTTGTAATTCAGTGTTACACGATGTTACCTGATAAGCAATTATTTTTCCAGATGCCAAGTGGCACACTTCAAAGTACCTAAATATCCTGTAGATTTTAATGTACATTCTTCATTTGCTCAGCAGTGAAAGGAGGCTGGTTAGTAACTAGGAGTTGCTATTTGCTTAGGCCTGGTACAGACAGACACCTTTCACAAGGTGAGTTGACTGATAATCTAGTTAAAATGTTATGAGCTGACAATTCAAACAAGGTATGTAAAGACTGGGAAGATGAAAGAAGGAAGATGTGTCAGAGTGCAAAGTTCCCTGTTGGGATGATTGGGATTATAGATGCAAAAAATGCGTCACAGCTGCATGACTTTCCCTTCCTGTGGTGTTGAGATTCTGGGCAGTGAGTGCTCACCTAAACTCTCCTTTGTTCTGCACAACATCGTGTTGCTGCACACGTGCAGCTGTGCTGTTTTGAGGACTTGGAATCAGTATCCTCACTCTGGCTCAGTGTTGAGGGAGTAGCAGGACTACTTTCCAAAAAAGGTGCTGTATGACACAGATAGTACCCTCAAACTCTGGCAGTTGCTGGTGAGGGAGATGATACCTCGTGGGCTTTTGCACTGCGAGATAAGTTGAACCTTGTTAAAGGATGGATTTAATTTAAATCATGTTTTATAGTTTGTCAGACCCTTCCTTGTCTGTATAAGTGTCATCAGTGATGCACTGTAGAGCCCCAAACCAAATCATTTCATTGCTTAGAAAGCTGGAAGCACAGAAATTCAACAAGGGCTCTTGAGTTAAGCAAACACAAAGTTCTAAGTAAGTAGGTAGAAAACATATTTCTCTAAAAAGAAATGCCCAAAGTTCATTTTCATAGCCAAGTCCCTGACTATGTCATGTCTAACAGACCAGAAATTTCCCAGATGCTATTGGAGCTAAATGCATCCGGAGGAATTAGGCAGTCAAGTGCCTTATGTGCTGAAGTCCAATGTTTACGGATCAGTGGTATTCACATAACCTTCACTTAACTCTGTAGCACAGCACTGGACCCAGTTTTCTCAGATCCCTGTCTCATTGCTGAAGTTGATGGATTTGTTGGTATAATAGTGGTTTCTTTTACAACTGTCCTTTGTGGAAAGTATACGCAGTTCAAAGAGACTTGCCAGATAAGGCCTCAGGCTGAGAGGAGAGGGAATGCCGGTTTTAGGAATGATGAGGGAGCTTTTGGATGAAGCAGACCTTGAGTAGGTCAGCAGTGCCAGGCCTCAAGACAGTTATGTCTATACCCAGACTCAGAAGTGTGAGATCTGTCCCTAGAAATGCATCAGAAGGAAGTTAAAGTACTTTAAGGTGCCACAGACATTCTGTGAATGAAACTGGGGTCCAACGGATGGACAGAGCAGGAATCAACAGTGGAGTGTAAGGATGCTACTTTTTCCTTTTGCAATCTAACATGTTAATTTAGGAACTTGGAGATTGTTGAGTAATGAAGTTAATGCGTTTATTCAACATGCTGGGTGAAAATAAGGCTATCCTCTTCTATCTTTAAGACTGTCTTCTCTGTTTAACTGTCTTGACTGTTACTAGCTCCTTCAGCTAGAGTCCGCATCAGCGAGAATGCAATTTCCATGCATTGTTTCAGTCTGGAAATGAAATAATTTTCATTAATGGAAACCTGGTTCTCAAGCAGAACAATTAGACCCACTTCAGGTTGAAAAAAGATAAAAGCATGCTAATTTGGATGGAGGACTCTTCTTTCAAGGCAGCCAATTGAGTCATCAGCCTGCCACCCACCTGACCGTCTGACAGGTAATTAGGAGATAGTCCTTTTTTGTGTGTGGAGTGTGTGCATAAACCTGCACGCGCCGGTGTCACTGCCCATTGGGACTTCCAGAGGAACGAGCTAGTCAGTGGCAAAAGAGTGAGGAGGGCACGTTTCTCAGGCTGTGCCCAACGATCTGACTTGCTTTTTGATTTAGCTTCCTATTTCTGTCTTTTAACAGCCACCCCAAGTTTCTGGCAGTAAAGTCATTATGGCAGACCTGGGTTGCAAAAAGCCCACTGACTGCACCGTCTCCAGGCTGCTCAGCGTCGTGGAGAGTGAACTCCGGGCAGGCAGAGACAAAGGTGACCCCACTGAGAAGCAGCTTCAGGTTGTCTTAGAGGATGCTACCCTCTGGCAGAGATTCAGAGAAGTCACCAACGAGATGATTGTGACCAAGAATGGCAGGTGAGTGATCTGCATAGCACTGTGTGCTAAGGGTGGGTGACAGCCGGGGGGTGTGAAGAGGTGTAATAGAAAGTAGCGTGTGCATAGGCTAGAGAGAACTGCAGTGAGCATGTAGCAGTGTGGTCCCCTAAAAGCAGGGTAGGGACAGAATTGGGGTGTCCCCGCTCCTTTCTGTGAAGCCATTCCTGCCACACTTTATTCCTGTTTGTGAAACATGCTGGAGAAATGTATTGACAAAAAGGGAACTTTCACCGAGGTGTGGACACTATCTCTCAAAATCTTCTGGATTGCTTCTTGTGCTACCAGTCATTAATGTTTATTACCACATTCCTACCTGTAGATCTCAAAGGACTGTTCAGAAGCAGATCAGTGCTGTTATCTCCCCGTTGCTGTTCTTGTTTCTCAGGCTTTGGAGGTTAACAGTCTGCACATACAATCTGTACTAGAAAAGGGTACAATCCAGCTGTGCTCTGTGGCTTGTATGTGCGGTCCAGATCGGTGTGGTCCCACAACTGTACCTCACATTTCTGTAGTTGTTGCTGGTGTACTTAGTAAGCACCGTAGAATACTGGCTGACATACAGAGCTTTAAAAAAATAACAAATTGTGATATAAGGGGATCACATATCTTTCTATTTGCTGAGTGCAAAACCCGGAGAAAAGAATGTTAATTCTGAATTGGATACTGGCTCTCCAGATAGGCTCTGCACTGATCTGGGAAGGCAACAGAGTCCAGGTAATGACTAGAGGAAAGTTTTCCTGTACAGCAGTACTAAGGTTTACAGTAGTACTTACTCTACCCTTGCCACCTCTGCCATCTTCTCCCACCCCTCCCTCCACGCATGTTTCTTTCACAAGGAATATCTGCATGGGAGAGCAAGATTAAGAGATGAGAGAAAAGCTTTTCGCTCATGGTGTGAGTTCCATCAGTTTTGCAGAGATTTTGGTTGAAAAGAACTTATGGAAAAGATTACTATTGCCTGCAGCCTGACAGGGAAAGCAATTAAGAGGGGAAAAATCTTGTCTGCTAGCTCAGCAAGCTAGCTCTTCTACTAAGAGAACAGTTCTGCTTCCAAAATATCACTGCTTATCACTACTCTGATTCCTAGGAATCTATAAGGATCGATGTTGTCTTCTGTTCTTCTTCTTTACACCAAGAAGCTGCTTCTATTTAATTTGAACGTTTATAGTTGCTGTTGGGCTAAAGCAAACTTCTGAGTGGATTTTCATTTAATGTAAGGTAGATTTAAACATTCCTTGTCAGCATAAGTAACCAAGATGAGAATAAATTTGCACCAAATTAATTAAATGGATACAAAGGATTGTGCCTTACCAGCAGGTTGTGGGTTATTTTTTTTTTCTTTCAGTTTCTTTCCTCAGTGCTAATGTATGTTGTGATTGCAGGTGATACTCTTTCTCTCTAAAATGTCTAGGTGAGTGCATGTACATAATCTTTTTATGCTGCTGCTGGGATGAAAATCCATCATTACTTGAATATCCAATGTTACATTTTAATCGTGGAAGCTTATTTATTTTTCTTCATTCTTACTTAG